>NC_092184.1:12888107-13188107 GCF_043641665.1 Enoplosus armatus | reverse complement strand
GATCAGAAACTTCAGACAGAACGACTCCAAACCAGGTCCAGTTTTCAGGACAAAGGTAAAGATATTCACAGCAGTCTGAGTGATCTGATTATTGGGATGGTTTGAGGAAACTATGGAAGTAGCAGAGTTTGTTTCATTCGCATCTGGATTTATTTGGTTGTTGTATTTTATTGAGAAACGTGATGAGTTGCAGCTTGAGGCCGTCTGAGCGTCTGCTGTTCATTTGTGACTGCTGAAATAAACATTTGCATGTAAAGCATTTTGTAGATACCCCAAATGTAATGGGATTTTAACATGCATACATTTAATTATTTTTTAATTTCTTTTCTTAACATTTGCTGGTTTCAGCTTCTCCAATGTGAGGATTTGCTGCTTTTCTTATCTCTTATATGATACTATACTGAATATTGTTTAGGTTTTGGACTGTTAGCTGGACTACATGAGTCATTTTAATATTGGTCTTTAGGAAACATTGAGCTCTGGGAAATTGTGATCACCATTTTTCACCTTTTCACAATACGATTAATCAAGACAATAATTCATTATATTCACTGATAAGGGAAATAATCGTTAGCTGCAGCCCTACTTTTCTCTGATTAGGATAATCCCTATTTTGTTGTTGATTTGTATTAAAACAGCCATTTAAAAACATCCTGACTTGGATAGGGAGCAGGTCTTGGCCATGATAAGTGCAGGTTCAGTCATACCTGCTTTGATGAAGCCAACAGACCGAGAGAAATCTAAAAAGGGTCGTTGTCCTGCCTGATTTAAAACCCTGTCAGGCAGCTTTTCCTCCCCTTCACATACTGATGCTAAAGTTGCTCCTTCTGGTTGCGCAAAGAGACCGGACATGTGAAAACATTTTGCATCAGAGGCAGAGTTTTGGATGCGGTTTATTACAAAGAAAAAAGCGCATTTTAACTAAGCTTATCAGCCACATTTTGTCTTTGTGAAGATGCCGGTTCAAAAACATGAAGGGGAAATCAGCGAAGAAGGGACGAGATTGGATCTTTGAGAAGAAGGAGAGGAGGAGAAGACAGGGACGGTATGTACATGACTGTTTTTAACTCTTTCGGGACAGAAAATTGCATTTATCATCTTGTGCTGAAATATTCATGTCCTAAATCATGTAATATACTTAAGTTGAACTGAATCCCCTCTTATTAGCTGCATTCTGTAACACTTGCTGACGCCTCTTCTCTCTCTGCTGTGTGTTTGTCGGCGTGCAGGGAGGTTCGAGCCGACACTAAATACACTGGACGTCAGAGAAGACCTCATTTCTAGCTCTGACTCATGCGGCTGTGCCTTCATTAGCTCTCGTCTGTACCACCCTTCTCGCAATCACCTCTGGAACTGCAGGGCATTTGGACTTGGTTCATTTTTCAGCTCTTGAATTCATGAGACGCAAGAGTGAAATGCTATTATGGCCAATCGTTTTTATGTTTGGTTGAGGCAATTTGTTTCTTACAAATAGTGGTAAGATTTCCCTCTCCATGTACCAAGTACATGGGCAGACATCTGTACTACTTACTGGTAACACAAGACGCCTATAATAGAATTAAAACAATTTTTATCTTCTATCTCTGATCAGCTGTTTATTGTATTATATTCAATAATTTCTCAATTAAAATTCTGCACAAATAGAGATTTGTATTATATTCATTTTTTTGTTTTTCCAGAATATAGAAGGAATTGAACAAACAACTTCCATGATTTTGTGAGAACTGCACTGTTTCACAATCACATGTCATACAAACCACCCTGCAGAGGAGACATACAGTACAGATTCAGATTAAGTTTTAAGTTGGTATGAATAAAAAGGTGCTTGCTCATAAGCGGGAAATTAAACTAAATGAGCTTTCAAATCAAATAAAACTATGTAATTTACTTTTCATGTTTGAAGGTTTATAGACCGTTCTTATCAGTAGTACTCAAAAGACTATAACAATAAATACATGTAGACTATTGATAAGGTGATGAATTAAAATTAAATGAAATGAATGTTTATTTGTCTTTATTTGGACAAGTAAGAAAACAATAAAACATACTGGATTCATGGATTTAAAAATGATTGCTGATGAGATTAAAAAAAAAACCTAATGGGCATAAGAAGGCATCTAAAAAAACAAAGCAAATGGATCTTGGCTATATTTTATTATGCAGAGTTGTAAAAGCAGATGTAAGACAATGTATGTTGTTTTTTTTGTTTTTTAAATCGTAACCCACTGAGGAGTGAGAGAAGAGTTTATTTGCAAAAACAGATAAACAACTTTCTTGAAATGAATAAACCAACACCAGTTTCATTGATATTCCGTGGAGGGTCTAAAAAAACATGATTTAGGAAAATAAATAATCTGTTTTTGCTGCTTTAACTCTGCACCGCGTGTGGCCGACAGAGGTCGCTGTGCGCTTTGGCACAATGGAAACCACCTGGGCGTTATCTCTAAACCTGCTCAATCAATAACCAAATCCAACACAAGCTCAGCACTCAGCCAGACTCTCCGAGGTGGTCATTTCTTCTCAGTCCAGCCTTCAGCCTGTTCGACAGACTTTACCGGAACAAAGAGAAACTTGGAGAGGAGGTTATTATAGGTCAATTAGTGCGGATTGAGGAGGAAGTTGAAGGTGTGTAATGGGTTAACGGCGGAAGGCCTCGCCTCACCTTTAGTGCGCGTCACCCGGCTCTGCTCTGTAAAGTGGTCCCATCATCCAAACCAAAGGGGGAGAATCACCGCCTTTCGCCGCCGCCAGACGCGCGTCCTCGCCCTCATCCTGTCGCTCCGCGCCCCGCCGCTCCATCATCTCACACATCCAGAAGACAGCGGGAACTGAGAGGAATAAGAGTGATTTACCGGAACCATGAAGGACCGCATGCAAGAACTTAAACATGTAAGTTACTGTCGGGTTATTTTAGACGGTCAGCATCCACCTGTTCTGTGAGTGGATGCTTGTTGAACGCGCTTTTAGATGATTATAAAAGCGCAGATCCACAGAGCTGGGCGCGCTGACTGAGCAACAGTTGTGACTCTCGGGGGTCTGATGGAGGCTGAAATGTTGTGTTTTATTACAGGCAACAGGCGCATATTGCCACCTGGCTGTACTGTGTGTGTGAAGCAGGATAAAGCCCTGCCGAGATGAAAGATTTCAGGTGTTTAATCAAAGTAAAAGTCGTTTTCTTTAACGAAAAACCACTTTGATCTTCCTGCTTATATTCTTTAAGCAATTTATCGACTACTACAGGATGAGGCTCAGAGGGACTTTATAGGATAGACACGTCTCATACTTACTGGTATTTAATCTCGATAGGGTCATTCGTGTAATATTCAGTGTTACATTTTAGCAGTTTTTTTGTTATCTTTTAGAATTTAATATCCAGAAAGAGTTAGATTTGTGAACAATTGTGTAGCCTATGTGGAAATATGTTAGTAGTGAATAAATCAGTGTGTGTGTGTGTGTGTGTGGTTTGATCGATCTGGCCAACTATGGGTGTAATAGAAGATTGGTCCCAGCTCGCCAGTTTCACCTGTTAAATGTCTGCAATCTGCACATTATCTGTAAAACCTTTAACCACCCACACCGAGAACAATGATTTCCACATCTCTGTCCTTACCCCTACATCCTAAATGAAGCCTTAAAATCTATGAATTCCACGTTTTGACCTCCTGATAGTTTCAATATCCCGCACATATATCACGTAGTCTATGTATAACTGTTTATAATTGTTGCTCAAAGCCATTTGTTTTGGTTTGAGTTTTATTCTCCATAGGAATGCAGCAGCTTGATATAGGCTACTGTGTGTGTGTGTGTGTGTGTGTGTGTGGTGGTAAAGTGGCCATCGTAAGATCTGGTAATGGCAACTGAGGAGAGAGAGGGGAAATAATTTACGACTCCTCAGTTTTCAGTGAAGATCCAGTTATGAATTGGCCTCAAGGGAGACAACCCAGCCCTGCCAACTGTGTGTGTGTGTGTGTGTGTGTGTGTGTGTGTGTGTGTGTGTGTGTGTGTGTGTGTGTTTGAGAGAGGCGTGTCTCCAGCCTGCCATGCTGCCTCCTCGCAGTGCTGGAAGGATGCAGTTTAGAGAGACGGAGAAATCGCCTGAATCTTCCAGCTTCATTCAGCCAAACCGCTCAGGGTCGATAGAAATTGTCTGTCAGCTGCTGATTCTTTTTTCTTTCATTATTTTTGATCATATCTTTCATATCTGAGAAATGGCTGCTGGAGCAGCTCCAGTCAAACCAATTTTAGGCAATTCGGACCAAATAAAATTGAAGTAAATTGCAAGTCACAGACTGTTATTTCCCATCAGCCCTAGATTAATATTGTTTTCCATTTACAGCCTCAAGTTAATGCAGCTTCTTGAACCTCACGTAGATGTCTCAGTGGGTCTGGACGGCTCATTACAACAGCACAGAGTAGGATACATGTGCGATTGTATAAAAGCTCTGAACTAGTGTGCAATGGACTCGGTCTGCAACTTTTTTATTATTTTCAATATCGATTCATCTGTCGTTTTTTAAAATTTAAATCAGAAAATAGTGAAAAAATGTGCATAACAAGTTCCCAGGACTCACAATCTTGTTTTGTCCGACCAATAATACAAATCCAAAGATATTTAATTTACAGTGATGTCAAACTAAGAAAATTAAAATTAGACATTAGAGTGTACTACTTTGGGAGTTTTGGAGAGTCCCTTCAAGAATTGTCCCCTTATCATGGTGGGGGATTCAGGTGCCCCATGACCCTGGGAACTTTGTTGCTAGGGAAACGGCTCCTGGTAGGGTCTCCCAAGGCAAACTGGTCTCTTGTGAAGGGCCAAACTAAAAGCAGTTTGAAGACCTCTATGGATTGGCAGAGGGAAAGAGCAACCTCACATGGAGGAGGGAAACCAGGGGCCCCTCGTGGAGGTAGGCTTGGCACGAGACCATGCAGGTGAGAGGGGGAGAAGGAAGTCTGAGCTGTCTTTTGTAGCCTGCTGCCATGACAACCCAGACCTACGAAAGTGGACAGAATATTGATGGAGTTTGGAGAGTTATGTCGTCACAACTAAACAACTAAACGTCTACTGTCTAATGTATCTGTCTGACTCAGTGGCACACATTCAAGGGGATACATGCAAGATGTATTCTGGTTGAGCGAGGTTGCGTAATGATGTCCCCAAATATCTCCCAGCTCACTGTTGATGTCGAGTTGCAAATCATCAACAGTGAACTAGAAAAACAAATTGGAGGATTTTGTGATTCTGCTGTGGGCTATAACAAAACCACAGTTCACCTATTAAACTGACTTCCCAACTCTCAGTGCGCTCCATCTAGACTCCAGTCCACAGCATAAAAACAGGTGGATAACGTGGATTGGGGTTAGACTTTTCATATTTATTGTATGTAGAGGAAAATGGAAATTTACATGACATTATTGATCTGAAAAGAATCCAATGCTAAGGCTTTCTTGACATGATTGTTATCTTTTGATTAGGAATGCACCGATCAAGCGTTTTCTCTGCTGATGATGATTCTCAGCTCAGAGCTTCTGCCGAGTACCGATCTGATATCAGTGCTCTTTATTTGTCCCCAAATGTAAAATCTGTATACCCCCCTGTGTGGAACTCACTGGGATCATTTCTATGTAAGAAAACACAAGTCCAGGGATTGTTGTGGCACTAAAAACAGAGTGTGCAGCCTCTTATTTTCTCTTAATGTTTTGGACTTCTAGTATGAAAATATTTGTTTTGTGCTACATTTTGCAAATTGCTTAAAAGGGAAAAATAATTAGCTTCAAATAACATGTTACAAAGATATTGCATAACTGTTAATTTTCACATGCAAACAAAGCAAGGGAGCGGCAAAAAGAAGTGAACGGCACTTAACAGATTTCGTTGCCTCCGTGTCTTTGTGTGTGTTGTGTCACACTGCAGGTTTACTCACCCATGTGCTTGCGTGTCATTTTGGCAGGAAATTGAGTTTTGCTCATATTTGTGTGAAGGTGCAGGTTCTGCTCCAACGTTGCCCATATGCACATAAAGCTACTTTATGAGCTCAACACCTGCCTACGACTCTGCTCTTCCAGTAGCTCATTAGCTTGCTGCCTAAAAACTGACAGTCTCAATAACTAAAACGGTCTTACGGGCCTCTCCCCTCCCCTCACCTCGTCCCATCACTCCCAGCCGGCCAAGCGGTGATTTGGTGACAGATGGCGCAGATAAGATGCGTTTGTCAGCCTCGCTCGGGCTCTGAAACCTGAGGGGAAACACGCTGATGAGGTTATTACGGATTTCACACACCACAGGAACTGTTATCAATCAAATGTGATTGTTTATCTCCTGATGTTTTATCAGCTCCGTCTTTTTGTTCTCTTCTGTCTCTCGTCGTGTGATTGGCCATATCTGCCTCTTTTCCCATCTCCATCTCTTTTTAATAATAACCCTCCCTCTTCTTTCATCCTCTCGGTAATCGGTAGGTCCTCCGTTATTTCTGTTTGCTCTTTTCCTATCAGTGATTTATCAGATGGCTTCCTGCCCTCCCCCATTTTCCCTCTCCTTTCTCCCTTCTGTCTCCTCTGTGCAGCCTTGTTAGTCAGTGTTAGTATTTGTTCAGGCAGCTCTTTGTGAGTGTGTATGGCCGGTGTACTCACTGTCACTGCCTGTGTGGCGTTAGAGTGACACATTAACTAATAGGATGGATGTGGAGCACCGACTCAGAGGCTGTGTGTGTCTTTGACTCTTGTTTCTTTTCATTAGCCCTTCTCTTTTTTCTCTGCTCACATCCGTCTCCCCTTCATCCCACTTCATTCCCTGTCCTCACCTCTTTTTCTTCTGTCCTTGACGTGATCTTGGCTGTTGACACTTCTTCAGTGACACCAACAAACAGTGGGGGGGACAAAAAGCAACCTTGGTTGCTGTTGAACTGAACACTGATCCTAGAGGCTCAGAGGTTTTATTTGTCCTCGCCCGAAGCTTCGAGCCTCTGCAAGCGCTCGGATCTGTGGTGGCAAAACCAGCAGCTTCCTGGTTGAGCTCCACAGATGAGCCTTTATCTTTAAAGTCAGTGGTGGAAGTGGCAGCGAAATGCGTTGTCATCGTCCTGTATTGTCACTATTAACCATGAGAAAGGCGTACTCTCTCACAAACAAGTCATTCATCAATACATAGAGGCTGCATAATTACATTAATGAGCCATGAAATGAGTGTGACCGATCTGGCATTTCACCAGGGACTTGTCTGTCTTTGCAAATGAGGTGACAGTTGCAAAGATATCTGATATCTGTCGGCTGCTAATAGGTATTTTTGAAATGTGTGAATGGATGGTCCATTGAATCGTCATGCACCGCACCATCCTTATCCATATCAGTAAAGTAAAATAAGGGTTCGTGTTTATAATAGTTTCTTGAGCTTCTACCTGTGAGATTTCCCAGAAATCAATGCGGTATCAGTGTCTGCTGATGTTTTATGGCGTCGTTTTGTGGCAAAATCTCGTGCTTCTCATAAACAGCAGCAGCTCCCGAGGCGTCAGCTAATGGAGATCCTAATAATAAATAAAGATGATTCTGTAATCAAACCTTCCACATCTGCTGTGGGAAAATTAGCTTCGGGTCATCTTTGTTATCGATGGTAGCAGAGTGGTTCTTTAGCAGCACAGATAACACCTTTTATTGCAGATTCTTGTTGGAGATTAAGGCTGTGAACCGTCATTGACCTCTTGTCTTTGTTGCGTGATAATCTTTCATAATAATAATAATAATAATAATATGCTTAATCTTGCCAACGTGAGGCTGAACAGGCACTTTTAACTAACAAGTCCTCCAAAGTAACAAACAACGTAATTTGCCATCAATCATCATCATCCCACATAAGTGTTTTCTGACATGACGGACAACATCATTTGTCAGTGCCCACCAAAACCAGTACCTCTGTCACAAACCATTGTGTGATCTAACAATCTACGGTTAAGGTTTGGTTAAGTTTAGGCACAAAAATACTACTTGCAAAACTACTTTTTTTTTACTACCTTTTTGCCTCTTTGCAACAGAAGCTGTACGCCATACTGAGCTTTTAAGTTGACATGGCAAACAGTTTCTCACGTACACATCCAGCAGAAATGGAGCAACGCCAGCATATATTTGGAGTCATGTTTCTTTCCACCAGGCAATAAGTTCAATGTTCGCCCTCTTTTAGCTATGTTCTTGGTTTCCCCTAATTTCTGAGGAAAGTATGTGGCTCTTTAGCTGCTAAATGCGCCACTATGTTCACCATGTCTCCAACTGTGTCTGCCTGCTGTTTGCTGCTGAACAGGTAGTGTACAGTGCGTTTTTAGAGCTTTTCTGAAAATAGCTGCCTGTTGAGTCTGAAAACGACACTACGAGAACAGCGAGAGTGGACCAAAACAGTGAAGTTGCGAGCTGAAAACCAAAACAATGAGCTCTGTAGAGCTGAGTGGAACTGCAGAGTGGGGTGGTAATTCTCTTCACATTCAAGTAAATGATTACTAATAAATAAATCTGAGGCCTTTGTGGCTCTGTAACCACTCACACTATTTCTTCCTTACTTCCTGATGGACAAGAATCATAAGTCCTACCAGCCATTTGCTAAAATGACTGACTGTTGTTTTTCTCTTTTAAAAGTGTTTTTCTCTGAAAAAGACTTTTGGAATGTGAGCCATTACAAATATTCTAGAGCTAAAACAAACATCTGATTAAGTGATTACTCGATTGGCAGATGATTAATAGGCAGCAACTTTGTCAATTGATTTGTCAATTATTTAAGACATTTTTCAAGCAAAAATGCAAAACATTTCCCAGTTACAGCTTCTCAAATGTGAGGATGTTCTGCTTTTAATTTTCTTGTCATAGAAAACTGAATATCTTTGAGTGATTTGAAGATCACCTTTGGATAATTGGCATTTTTTGGACTATTTTCTAACATTTTAAAGACCAAAAGTGAGTCAACAGATTAAAAAAAATAATCTTCAGATTACTCATTAATGAAAATAGTCTTTCGTTTTTAAAAATGTTGTATCTCTCGGCCTCTTTCCACCTCTGTTTTCTGATCTTTTTCTTTGCTTTTCTCTGCACTTCTTGTCCTACAGCTCCATGATATCCCTCTCACTCTCTGTTACATTTCCCACATATCTACAATATAATTATGTTAGTGGCGCATTGGTCCTGTCATAATCCTTCATGGCCAGCGAGTTATGGAGTGAATATATCCCACAGGGGAATAAGGAGAAGGGACTGGGGGTGGGAAAAGCCATAGCTTAAGTGGTGACAGCACGGCTCTTTTCCCTGCCTGTGATCTGTCACTGAAGTTCAATTGAAGCTTCACCACATTTTCTCACCCACTCCTGCAACGCTGAACACTGGCCGACCACCCGCAGCTGAATACTCACATGCCCAGGGCAGACAAGTTTGTGCATGAAGATCCTCAACAATTTGTAGTTTATGTATTCATACCCATCAGCCAATAACGTGCTAACAAGCCAAAATGGAAGTAAGCATCCACTATTTAGTCTAAAAGGTCAGTCATCTCATCTGAGTCCCTGTGGCAGAAAGGGTTATCTCTGTGAGAACTGGCGGCTGCAGACATTTGAATTCTGGCCTGCAATTGATTATCATTGATTTGTGGAAAGATGTGCTATTATCGCATTATAAGTAATTATTTAACCTTTTATAGTGTGGCCGTTTGTAAATTTGTGTTTAGGCGTGTTTAAATGGCATCACTTTGATGATTACACTGTTAAAGGTCAGAAAGATGTGAGGGAGGCAGAGGGCGGAGAGGGATGAAAGACAGAGAGAGAGGAAAATAGGAGGAAGAGCAAGAGAGGGATAAAATCTGGGATTAATTGAGGAGGATCAAAAAGTTTAAATTGAGCAGAATAAGGTGTTGTTTCTCTCAGGACCAGGTAACAAGACGGAAACAACGTAGAAACATCTAAAGTGTAAGTTTGGTGGTATTAATGAAGGACGACATGGTGTTGAGGAAGGATAGAAAAGACAAAGTGAAGGCGAGAGGAGGGAGAGCGAGACAAAGGTAACTGAGTCCATGTTGTGTGGGCCAGCTGCTATAATGATTGTGTAGTGAAGCTGAAGTCTGGAGGAAGGAGAGCGAGAGAGAAGGAGGCGAGAGAATGACAGACAGGGAGAATGAGAAAGAAAAGGGAAGATGATTAAAGGGGGAGGACGTTGAGGAGGATTGTTAGGAAATGGAAATTGTTGCACATGCACACACTTTGACTCTGTGCTGCTGCGGTGGCAGTGCTTCATCTCCTCTCCCACCCACATTATTCTTCTTCGTGCATCTGCTGAACCCTGCTTGCTGCCGGCACAGCTGATAAAATCCTCTTGTTAACCTCGGCCAGATCTGTTTTTCACTGGAATGCAAAGCAGCTGTGCTTGAGAAACGAGAAGTGGGTTTATTTTAACCAAATCAAATAGAAAATCCCACATACAAAGTCACAGGAAATTATAAAAGGTAAAAATACAAGGAAAGAATCAAACAGTCACAACAGATGTGCTAGCGAAGAACAGCCAAGAGGCCCATCTGGAACTATCATCATCGGAGATTCATAATAAAATGATACTAGCAGTTAGCAACGAGAAACTTCTTAAAATGCTTTTTAAAGATAGTTGTGGAAATGTTTACCAAATTTGAAGGATTGAATTCCAGGTTTTTTTTTGTCTTTTTTGAGAAATTCTTAGTCTGATAATGACTAAAAGTCTGTGTTCATGTCGGCCATTTTATGTTTAGGATCACAGGTTTTGTTTTGCCCTAACCAATCAGAAGTGAGTGACGTAGCCGCCCTGCTGACGCCATTTTCAGTCGTCATGGACACTGGGATACAAATTACTTGGAGAAGTTAACTTGACATTTACTTTGTCACCATTTTTCTGGCTCTGACACAGGAAGATGATGATCTTCTGCTTTTCCAACTGGGAAATAGCCGTCAATGAGCACCAGATTTATTTACTTGGTTCGTTCTATCGTCTCCACTGTCTTCGGGTCACCAGATGGTCAATCTCCCACCTATAGGACAACAAGCAAATAATTATCTCACGCCGTATCTTATCTTATTTTTATTTTTATTCTTATTCTTATTTTAGCTTTTATATTCTACTTATTTGTTATCAAAACAACAGCACCTTCAGACCACAGCAAATTCCTTGTAATGTATGTTACTTGGCAATAAACAGTTTCTGATTCTGATTCTGATTCTGATCTGCTGGATGCGCAAATAGGCAATTATTTAGTAAAAAAACAACTTTATTAGGTTGTTGTGTTTACAAATGACCCAAAAAATCAATTAAGGCAGGCTGAAATTGGTGTCTGTTTCTGGTTTGGGATTTGTGAGTAGTGCCAAGTCTGCTGAAATAATCATTAAAGACAGAAGGCAGAGTGTTCAGATCTGCAGTTGTGCTAGATTCAAACTCACTTTTCTTGGCAAAACAGAAGAACTGATTTTCTTCTCTGCGGTTGCTCCCAAAATGTGTTGTGCTGTGCTCATTCATGTGTACAGACAACAGTGGAGCTTGTTTGGAAAGTACTGCAGCACATACATATCTTCGATTAAAACAAAATGTACTTCTGTTGGAAAGTTATCAGCAGGAGTGCATTGATCGGCTATAGAGCACATGGAGAAATGTACCACATTATTTTTCTCCAGCTGACTGCATCTGAAAAAAACTCACACTAGCCATCAGTGTATGCCCTGAGTCAAAGATGGAGACTTGTGGACTTGCTTCAAGGATGGCTCCTGGTGTTGTTGTCAGTGAGGAGACGGCACAGTAATGTGAAAGGAACTGACTGAGTTTTACATTTGGCTGGCTCAATCTTATCACTTCCTGTGTCCTCTCGTCACCCACGCTGCTCCCTGGTTGTGTAATTATCCTGTCTCGATAGCCCTACACTTCGTCCTCCTCCTCCATCAGCCGGTCATTTACTCTGACAGTCACTCAGTCAGCCGACCAGCAGGTCAATCTGTCGCTGAGGCCGGTTTGTTGATTTGAGGTTTTGCTGTGTCAGCATCAGCTCTAACTTACTTTTAGTTTTTAATTAATATATATATGCAGTGGTTGTTTTTTTTCTAGTGACCCATGAATTTAAGTCAACCCCTGCGCTCATAATAAAGTCACTCTGGATACGAGCATTAGCTTCGTGCTGAAAATGTGAGTGAAAATACATTTTCCCGTGTGATTTTACTGCCTACTGTTCCTGCATGCACTTCGACTGTCGATCCCTCGGCCTGCGCGTGGTGAATATCCTGAGGGCTTGAGCATGGGAGCAGGTGACAACATGGCCATGGCTATTTTTATAAGTGGGATTGTGTGTGTGTGTGTGTGTGTGCTGTTGAATGTCTATCTTCGTGAGGACCAGTTTGAGTTTTAACCAAAGTGACACTGGCCAGTCTTCACTTCTTCAAAACGCTGTTTGAGATTGGTTTTAGAGTAAAGGGCCTGTCCACCCAAATTACAAAAATAAATTTTCTCACTTACTTCTAGTGGTATCTCGCCATACAGATAGTTTGGGTTTTATTTACCCAGGTTTTTGGATATCTTCTAACCTTGGAAGGACTCGGCCATAATGCATCTGATTCTAACCTTAAATTACAAAACATTGTTTCTCACATACCTTTGGTCTTATTTGTCCAGGTTTTGTGATATGATATGATATGATATGATATGATATATAATAAGATGTCTCTGGGAGTTCTGTCAAAACACTGGTACAGTGTAGGTGAATGGAAATGTGTTTGTCCTGCTCAAAACATTGAAGAATTACATTTGAAAAATGAAACAGCGACATGTCTTTCCGAAACCAATGTCTCAGTTACTCTGGACAATTAATAGACCTTACTGTCTATGATATTATCTATAACAACTGTTCACTACGAGGTCTGCAGAGTATCCAGAATACCAGAGACACTGAATCTGGAAAACAATTGTTGTTTTTTTTGTTAATGTTTCATTACTGTGAGCACCACCCCACTGTATTGTCAGGTAACAAGAAATCTCAGAGACAGACTCTGGGCAAATTAAACCAAAGTTACCTACATACACTACCTAGATACACTTTAAGGTTAGGATTAGAGGTTAGAGCATCTGAAGATTCAAGACGGTTGTATCATCGACAATGCAGCAATTGAATTTGAGCGTAAACACCTTTAAGGACAGACTTTGGTTAATGTTACGCATCTCATTTTTTAGGTTCTTTTAGGCACTTCTGCATTATTAAGTTGGATATATCAGAGCCTTCAGAAATTACGGGTTTCTGAGTCTTATTTACAACTTTGATGTTGACGTAAACGCTATTTACAAGTCGGAAACTGGTAATCACCATAATTACTGGAAACAGGAACATAGAAGCCAAAGGTTAGGAGCGAGGGAATGTGTTATGTTGTAATGTGTACTATGCAGTAGAAGAATAACTGTGTGTGTGTGTGTGTGTGTGTGTGTGTGTGTGTGAGTAAGCACACATCCATAATGAATGCTACCTATCTGTATTATGATAATAAATCTGGTTGTCAGTATTCCTCCGTGCAGTTGACACAGATTTTTATGAGTCATTTCTAATGGGACTACAGGAAGCAGCTTGAATTGGCTACAATACAAAGATGCAGGAAACAGGTCTGCTTTAATATGGAAACATAAAAGGACAATAAAGTGCTGCCCACATGGGTTTCTGTCTCTCCACTTGAACTGTCTCTCGCTGCTCTTCTCTCTCTTATTCTTAGTTATAACCAGAAAAAGGGTCTGAATGCATTCGCTCTCTCATGATCACGTTATTTCCTCCCTCTCCATTTACCCTGACTACTCACACATCAACACTCATGCTCGCCGTCTCTATGTCCTCTTATTGCACGTGCAATTACACTTTCACAGCTTTCCATAATTGTCATGTTGGCCTGTATCTCCTCCTCTTCTTTCCGTGCTGACATCAGCTGTGATGTCTGTTTTATCTCGCTCCCTCACTCGTGGACTATATTTCTTCCTCCTCCTGTTTACACTGGATGTGCAGCCACTGTCTTTTGTCTTTATGGAGCGACTCCCTGCTGGCATGGTGCCTAGAACAACTCTCTAATCTAATAAACAGCATAATCAGGCCACTGCTCCTGCCGGGGTGTTTTACCCGAGTGTGAGCCCCAGAGGCAGAGAGTGAATTGAAGGGTTGTGGCCTAATGGGGACCGGCTTGCATAGGCCTTGTTCTTTCTGTGTGTTAACCCTCTGTTGTATATTATCAGTGTGTCAGCTGTAGTGTGCATGTATGTTTGTGTGTCTCAGGCTCAGAGCAGCTGCTCTCTGTGGACAGTCAAGTCCAAGTCTGTAGGCTGAGTCAAGAATGAAGCATTGAAGTCTCCTCCCAGCCTCTGTGTGGCTCAGCAGGAGCTTCAGATCTGGGTGGGAGGAGGAGGTTTGGGGTGCATCGCTCGGTCTTCTCCCTCTCACAGTAACTCACAGTAAAACCTCCTCTCTCTGCAGGAGATACAGCATCTCTCTGTGGAGGCAGACCACACTACTGGTGCTCTCGGAACTTATTCTGATTCCCTGCATGTCCTCCTCCTCCTCCTCCTCCTCCTCCTCCTCTGCCTCCTGCTGCTGCCTCGTTTCTCTCGGCTTCTAGTCTGCAGTTCCTCAAATGCACCTCATTGCCATACCAACACCAAACTCTTATTTATTAATACGATGTGAAGAGTTTTGTTCCAAAATGAGAGCCACCATATTGACAGTTGTCACAACAGTTGAGCTCATCAAGCTCTCAAATTTGGGAATCTTGAGACAGTTCATTGTTTTGGATTTAATTATTTTATTTTCCAAATGTCGTCAAATGTGTTTTTGGATGCAATTTGTTGAATTGAACATAGTTTGAGTGGGTTTGGATAAAGTTAGCGTGATCACAGTGGATCTGCATTCCTCTCACTTAGTTTTGCGCCAGTTGCCTCGCCATCTCTCGCTGAAGTGTGTCTCCTCAGACGTTTTTCTCAAGAACTGGATCCTCTCTCTCACTCTTCGTCTCCCCATTTCTCTACATTTCTTCCCATTTTAACCCCACAGAATGGATTTGTGTTTGACACAACTAGAAAGTCTTGCATAAGCACCTATCTATAGTTACTAAGTAAACACTAGACTTTTCAAACTGTATCCTTCAGCATCTCAATTTTGTGATGTGTGCAAAATCGAAGAAGAAACTCTTATGTTAGAATCACTTTGGTCAAATATTTTGATCTACTCTAATGGATACAAAAAACTATACTTCCTCACAGAAACTTAGTTATTTTCGGATATTCAGAGGAAACTGTATCCTTTCCCCCTCATATAAAAACAGCTCTGATGATGAAAAAAAAAAAAGATTCTCAAGGACTGCAAAACAACAACACTTTTTTCCAGTTTTAATAACTTGAAATGTCATCATAAACAAAAGTAGCGTCATTCCAGCCTTGCTCCTCCTTCTTCTTCTTCTTCTTCTTCTTCTTCTTCTTCTTCTAATCAGTTATTTATTTTAATTAAACTTTTTAGTAGTGGTGCTTTGTGATTATTTAGGTCTCAGTCAATTTTTTCTCTTCTATCAAGTGTGTTTCTGTGTTTGTTGATTTCACTATACACTAAAAAACCTTCAGAATAAAAACAATATTCAAACTCTCAGAACTACACAGACAGACATATCTGTATATTAGCATACCACTGATGTATAATACTGAATGGATTAAACAGTTAAGAAGTAAAAAGTTTCTCCTGCTTTCTGCCTCCCGGTGCCTTTAATGCATTTACATTAGCGTCTTTGTCTGGACGAACATGGCCGACTGCTGGCACACGTGGATGGCATGAAAATAATGTCTTGATACGACTCACTGTGGTTTTAAAATATTAATTGGACCTAATGGTTTAAAGATTTGTTTTAAAATGTGCAGGGAGCTCAGGAAATTGTTTACTTAGTTTTACAGCGGTTCCTTTTTAAAAAGGCAATTTATGGCCAAAAGTCTTCTGAGTCCCAGAACATCATGCATCCCACAGCTTTCGACAGGGGCTTCTATTCCAATATCACACCACAACCCATTGCTGTTCCTGTGATCCACAGAGTACAGAGAAAATCCTTGTTTTAAACAAACAAGACTTGAGGGATTTTTGCCTTTGGGTCAGTGAGGGTTTTTAAGAGAACATTTTTACAGGCTGGGAGGGCTGGAGATTGGAGATTGCCTGCTGTTGAGAAGGGGAAATAAATGAAACCATAGTTTTGATTCACACAGCTAGGAAAGTAGCTGTTATATGCATCATATGATATGAGAACTTACAACGTCTACGTTCTGTAGTCTAGGGCTGCAACTGTAGAAAGCATAAAGAAATGTGCTCATTATAAAATCCCAGAGTGACATATTCAAATTATATTCGCTCTCCAAGCCAATGACATTCAGTTTACTATCATACATTGTATACTGTCTGACAAGAAAAGTATCAAATCAAGTGGAACCAGTGTAAGTTTGGTATTTTTGCTTGAAAATTATGAAATCAGCAGAGTGACAGAATTAATTGATTGTCAAAAAAGTTTTCTGTCGATCTACGAATCAATCAACCAATCGATTAATTGACCAACTTTTTCAGCTGTAATGTAGTCCAAAAGTCATATGTCAACTAACATACACTAATTTGTGTGTGTGTGTGTGTGTGTGTGTGTGTGTGTGTGTGATTATTTCCCTGCTATTGGGAAGTTTTTGGGATGAGAATAAGGAGTCATTTCAGCCAGAGGAAGATGAAAACTACACTCCCTCTCCACAGTGTTGATAAGCAAATGGATCTCATAGACCGCTAATGGGGAATTGAATTAGTTTGTCAAAGGCTAGATGAATGAGATAAAGCCACATGAGATCCCTGCTGATGCAGTGTAATGGCTGATATGTGATTAGAAATGAGCATCTCAGAATGAATCACCAGTTAGAGTTCTAACTTTCTAAGTTTCATTTTTGGACGCTGGGAGGTCTCTCAGGCTTTAAAGGCCTAATTAGTCATTTTTGTGACCATATAAATCTATTTTAGGTATTTTATAGTTTGAGTTAGAAATTAAAAGCTACATATTTTTGTTTCCAACCTTTTAGAAATTACGATATATTTGCTGAACAATTTCAGACCACACTGATGTAAACCATGATGTAACCATTTTGCAGCAGCAGATAACACTGCAAACTTCTCTTTTTTACTTGTTATATTGTGTCACTCCTTGTATTCAAAGAGTAGTAGTCATTTTGACAGTGAAAAGAGGTTGCACGCTCATGTTTTCTCTTTGATACAAAGTTATCCTATTGCTTATATTTGCATTTTTGCATATATTTGCATTCGCATATTGTACATTTAAAGTAATAGTTGGACATTTGAGGAAATACATTTATTCGCTTTCGGTAGGTACCACCTTTGGACAGAGCCAAGCTAGCTGTTCCCCCCTTCTTTATGCTAAGCTAAGCTAACTGTTAGTTGTAGCTTCATAACAAACAGATATGACAGTGGTATCGACCTTCACCCGCAGTGTGTGAAGGAGAGGTACTGCAGTTCTTTCCTCCTGGCTGCTGTCAGGCTTTACAATCAGCACCTCTCCCAGTAGACCACACACACCGGAATGGACAATTCACATATTTCTGAATGTAACAATGGTGCAATACCCACACCTCTATGTGCAATTCAGTATAATCCCTTTACCTTTATTTCTTTCTTTCTGTGAATTTGTAAATATGTAAATTTCAGTTTTTTAGTTTAGTAGCTTTTTTATAACAGTCTTTATTGTTTTTATTTATCATATCTTGATTCTCTACTTATGTCTCTATTGCACTATCCTGTATGCTGCTGGAGCAATGCAAATTTCCCCACTGAGGGATTAATAAAGGATTATCTCATCTCATCTAACTCTTGTGAAGAAAGAAAATAAGTGTATTTCCCAAAAAACATTGAACTATTCCCTCAAGATGAAGTGTTTGTGTGTATTTGTACATGCTGGTGTATGAGTGTGTAAAAGTCAAGGTTTTGTCTGCCCCAAGGTCCTAATTCAATAATAACTTGCTAATCAGTCGACCTGTGGTTCTAATTACAAGTGTCGTTAAGTGCTCCTTGTTTCTAATCAGTTGATGGGTGGAGAGGTGGGAATGTTAATACTGTTCTATTTAACCTTGAATTATGCATTACATGGTCCAGTCCAGTCAAGACCAGTGTTATTGAAGGATAAATAACTCTTTACATTTTACATTTATATTTACATTTACAAGTATTTTGAATGATTTCAGTGAACATATTTAGTCTTTTAGCTGTTTCCAATAATTCTTAATTGTCTGTGTGGTTTGTCCAGGGGAAGGAGACGACGGAGGAGGAGGATGAAGTCGCTGTGGGGATGGAGAAAGGCTTCATGGACGAATTCTTTGAACAGGTTTGTTTCTCTCACAGTCCTGGTCTTTCCTTCTTCTCTCTCTCAGTCACTCTTATTCCCAATCTTCCACGATCTTCCTGTGTATCATTCCTCTCTGGATATTGAATCTAATCGTGTTGGTTTTTCAGAGCTCTGTAATCAATCTCATGCCATTTCTCTCCCCTGGGGAGCATTGATATGATTTATAACTACTGACGTTGTTGCTGGTGTGGCATGGATTGTGATGTATTTTATTTAATTTCAAATGGCCTTTATTGATTCAACAACACAACAATGCTCTTCTTGTCCAGCTCTGAATAAGAACACTGGTGATTTCACTTATTTCTTTCCAGTCTCTCCTCTTGTGCATGACAGATACTCTATGCACCAAGCCTCTGTAAAACTGCATCCATGCATGCATTTGGGAGTGTATTCCCATGTTCATGCTGTGCACATGTGCTGGGAATACAAACTGAACATCGTCATGGCTCTCAGAGGGGGGCCACATGTATAATGGGCCTGCTACATACATCTCCTACAGCGAGTCGTTCAGAAGTAAAAAGAAGGATAACTCAGCTTGAATAAGAAGGCTCAGGGAGACTTTGTGTTTCATAATTTATCATGTCTGTCATCATCATCACTTTTTGAAATGCCTGTGCGTGTCAATTCATGTACACGGGGGCTTTAACTTTGAAGTATTTAAATCACCAATGCAAATGTTGCTACAAAGGTAGGTCGTGTGAGGTTGAATGCCATTCATCAGCGTTTGTGAGTTGTGAAAGAGGTCTGACAATCAGCACTTTGAGTTTTCAAAGCAACATGAGACAACAAACACATCACCAAAGAGGCTAAATCATCTGTGACTGAGCTGCAGGTGCATCAATCAGAACAGAAACTGTTCCCCTCAATGTATCAAGGGGAACAGTGTCAAACATCATGATGGAAAATACAGACAAACGGCATCTACAATGAGAAGCAGCCGTCACATATTGTGACTAACCAACAGGCATATGATGGACGTACTATGTATCAAACATAGGGGTTTGACAATTACTGCTAAGTGGTGGTTCAGGCAGCTATAGAAGTCATTTTATGTTCACATGTTCCAAACATCTCCAATCATCTGTGAGCACTACCATTAATTCAAGCCACTGGGTAGCACACAAATAGATCTGGTGCTCATTCATTCTGCTCAGCGCTGCTTCCATGCAGCCACAACCACCACCTGCTTCTCAGCACTTTAACTCCCTTCACCTCCCCTGCCTCCTCCCGCATTAGCATTTAGATTTCTCCATCAGAATGAGTTCATGTAAATTTAAGTGTTTTTGTATCTCACACTCTGCCCGGTGTTTGTGAGCTTAGAGACAAGTCTGTGTCACACTTCTGCAGATTTATTTTGCAGCAGCATCATGGGAGCAGAAGCCACGCCACTGAACCAAAAATGTGCCCTATTATTGTAGTAAATTGGTCATGTTTGTAGTTGAAACAGGACAAACAGAGCAGCCGAAATGTCCAGAGAAGTCCCTTCAGGCACCCCAGTCCGACTGCTTTAGTCCCTCCAATATGTGCTTGATCTACCTGTGAGTTTCCTTCCAGTTCATCATGCCTTGAAAGCCTCCAAAGGGAGGTGACCTGGAGGTATCCTTACTAGGTGCCCAAACTACCTGAATGTAAAGGAGCTGTGGCTTGAATCTGAGGTCTTTCTGAACCACTTAGCCGACTGGCCCTGCAAAGCCTCACCTCAGCTGCTTGTGTCCACCGTATTATTCTTTCAGTCACAACCCAAAGCTTGTAACCACTTGAGGTAATACCAGGTTCCCTCATCAGTCCTAACTTCTCTTGGGGCCGCTACTTGGACAGTATCTTGACCGTTGTCCAGTTCAGAGCTCATGTCATCTGAGCTAGCTTCGTCGTTCTCATATTCCAGTTCTGCTATTAAATGATCTGATTCATAAATGGCACAAAAACAAAATTCCTCCTCATCAGTAGATTCAGGAACGTCTTCATTTCCAGAGCTGCTGTTGTTAAAATCCCTCCAATATCAAATAAAGTGTTGGTCTGCACTAAACCTGACACCCAGGTGCTGCACCATCATGCTACTGTGAGAGTAAGCTAATATAGACAAATGTTTTTGCATCGTGTCTGTATTTATTTATAGTGCCATCAGAAGGCCAAACAGGAAAACACAACATTAACCGCTATCACTTGCATCCAGCATACCATGCAAACTGTTTCATAATACATCAGAAGTCAAAGTCCAATAAAACCAAAAGGACAACATAATCTGCATATAGACGTGATACCACCAAACCAGACATTCTCCAGACCTCGGCTGCGCCTTCATACCCTGACTTCATGCTGAAAATGCAAACAAATATCTCTCTTTGCTTCCCCTGCACCCCATATTCTAGCAAAACAAGTCCAGAGCTATAATCTCCCTGTGTGTAAGAAGTAGGTTTTTACATCTGCACCCAGGAAGTTCAAGATTTGACAATCATTGCAGGTATCCATGGTATAACTTCAAAATGACACCTAAAACCCTGTCATTACGTGGCGTTTTCGCTCTAAGGGAACACTGCAATCTGCAGTTACTCTCACATTTGTTTCCTCTCATTTCTGTTCTGCTGCTGCTTCTCGCCTCTGACAGACTGTCTGTATCCATCCTAGATATTGAAACGTACGTCTCTATCCGTCTGGAATTTCAGTCTGCTTCATCCGTCTCGAGTGGGAAAGTGAAGTAAGAGGAGGTTGAGTGAAATGTGGAGACATGGGGGATCAACAGAGAACAGTTTGAGACCGGAGGGATGGTGAGAGAGAGAGAGAAAGAGACTTTGAAATAAGAGTGAAGTTAGACAGCAAGACCAGAGAGGAGGAACGGGTAACAACATGTGACAGTGGGAGATGTAGATAGTGAAGGGAGCAGATTAAGGGAGCAGAGGGAGAGAAGGAGTAATCAGGCTCTCACCCTGACTGGGTGCATTAATTAAGTTTTCAGTGGTGGTGTGGAGGGATAACAGAAGTGGAGAGGCCGCTGCAGCCCTCTGTCTTCCACTCACACCATAAACATGACCTCAGAGTGTGGATATTGATTTCATAATGTGTTTGTGGCATTTTGTCTGTGCAAGCGTGCAGCTGTGTCTCTTTCTGGTTTTATGCCATAATGCATTAAAGTATCATGTACTCTTCTGTGCAGCGTATCTATCTCTGAGTGTGTTTGTGTGGATGTGATTGCCGATATGGCCATTAAAGGATAAGGCTGCATTTTATCTTTGTCAAAAAATCCCATGAAGAAACCAAAACCGACAATAAATGTATAATTTTAAAAAGACTTTATTAGGCAGTCTCTATATAATGCCTCCGTGCCATAGAATTACCTTGTCATCCAAAACCTCCCAGATCTCAAGTGGAAAGTGAGTCTAAGATGACAGAGAAAATGTTTCATGAAATTGCTCAACAAAATCCTGAAATATTCTGATATACACAGTACATGATCAAAAAATTGAAATTGTTGTTTAACTTGATTTCTTTAAGTTAGCTAACTAAGGCAGGAGGGACGATTTAATTAGTCTTTACTTTGATCTCACTACGTTTATTAGTCATTTCAAAATATTGTTTGTCTGATTATGTAAGTTAGGCAAATGGGTATTCAATGTTTTTGGACTTTTCATAGTGTCATTTGAAAATGTACGTATATTAATATTCTATTTGTTTTGTCTTGTAAGCTCTTGTATTCTGGGCATATTTGTATGCTTGACACAATGATAAGAAAAAATGTTAGCATCACTATTAATACACATGGAAGAGCTGTACTGGGTGACATGTTTCTTCATGATGAACATGGCCAGTGAAGTTTATTCCTCTCAGCTCGTCATACTAGCAAAGCAATGCACAAACACAACTTCGTCTGTGGTTGAGTTCGTATTGGAGCTGAACATACGTTTTCTGGAGTGGTTGAATCACTGCAGATGGAAGCTGTAACGAAGTCTTTACCTTTACCTTACATCAACAGCAGGTACGACAGCTGACATTGGCTTTTTACCTCCACACTTTCTGGCTTCAAGTGTGTATGTGTAAGAGTGAATCTGCACCATGTTGTATGTGGACTGCAGTATGTGTTGAGGCTTTAACCTTATGTAGTCATGAACTAAGCTGTAACACTGAGGAAACCTGCTGCTACTCTCCATATTATTGGGATACTTTTTACATACAAGGACAAACACTTTAAGGACAACAATTAAATCTAAGTTATTACTGTTTTATGACGCTGTAAAAGGTTTGTTTTTATCAGTGCTGTTGTAAATCAGGCCTATATGTTGAATTATGATCAATTTAGAAACACAGAGTACTCTGATTTTCCATCTATTACTTATGTTTAAAACTGTGTATACCTCAAAGTTTGTGGTAAAGTAAATTCGCCCTTTTACCATTGATGGTGGTTGAGACAAAGATAAAAAAAGAAATAGATCTGCCTGCAAGACTGCATATAAGCACCATTACATTTGTCAGTGCTCTTCTTACATCGTGTAGCCAGGCTCGTCTCATGCCCCCAAAATCCTTCACCAGATGATGCAAGAATGAAGCGAGCAGAAGCAAGACAGACTCACTGTGGCCTCGAGCCTCCTCATTCTCCTCACCAGATAGAAATTTGACTTTTACTTCGGTAAAACTAAAATTAGATGACAGAGCACACAAATAAAATTTGCCTGATGTCTTATGAGACCTTAGAGACGCACCGTGACTCACTAACACATGGTCTCTAAACCAAGACAGCTTAAAGTGGTTTCATCTTCTGCTCACTTACAGTCTCTTTCACTTCCTTCGTCCTGTATTCCTGTCTCACACTTTTTAACTTACAATCTCTCCCCACCTGTCTGTCTTACTTTATATAACTCTGTACTTACCTTAGTGGGCCTTCTGTGGTGCCTGGTCTCTCCCCAGTGGTCTTCCAGAGCCAATTATGTTGTTATTAAAAAAAACAGATCCAATCAGCAGCTAATTAAAGAGATAATAGGAGAATAATGACCCAGGCTGGGATGAGGAAAAGCTCAAGAATATATGGATGGAGAGATGGAGGGAGCGCAGAGCTGTGAGAAGTAACAGAGGAAAGGTGGACTGCAAATGGAAAAGTCAAACTGGAAATTTGCGCGGGGAAATAACCCTGGACGTATCGTAGAGAGAAGACTGAAGGGAGAACAGGCTGGCCTGTAGCGGAGCAGGTGAAGAGGAGGAGAAAGTGACAGACTGAGATGAAAGTAGAGATTGACGAAGTCACCGACAGATGTGACCTGCTGCTCGTCCAGCTGTTGCCTGAACCAGAGGCAGCACAGCTGGTGACGAGGCAGCAGGCACGAGGAGGGAGGTGATTGGTTAGAATGTCAAACCTGGGTCTTGGTGGCAGATGATGCTGTGAAGTGCAGAGTTCAAAGGAGGATACGCATACGTCCAGGGTCAGTTTTCTTTAATGCATTTGATGGTGTGCTTAATGGAGCAGTTCAACATTTAGGGAAATAAAAATAAATGTCTTGCAGAGAGTTAGAGGAGAAGATTGATGCCACTCTCATGTTTTTTACGCTAAATGTTGCGTAAGGTTAGCTTAGCATAAAGACTGGGAACAGAGGGAAACAGCTAGCCACAGTAGTGTGGAGGCTGTTGTAGCGGCAGATTAATGCCCATTTTTTGTAACGAGATATTATCCAGATTGTTATATAACAATATGGGTGTAATGTTCGATTATCAACAAGCTAGTGTAGCCACATCATCTTTTGGTGCTATGCTCAGCTCTGTTATCCTTTTTTCCGCTGTTCAGTCTTATTTAAGCCCAGATTCATTCAGAGTTCACTATCCTGAGTTACATCAAAGGTTGTAACGACTCAGGTGAGTGCCATCCTTCTGTATCAAAGTAATTTTCACTGCACATCTTTCCTGCCAGCTGTTGTTGACTAATTTGACTTAAAAAAGCATTAATTTGAATAACATGGCTGTGGGTATATTAGTATTAAATATTAATAACAGCTATCTGTTGATGATGATGTCTGTGTATGGTAATTTGATAGATTTTAGTTTGAATACAGGCCTCACATATAAGAGATTGTTCTAGTGTTTGTAAAGTCACAGAGAAATGATGATTGAGCCCAGATAAACATGAAATACTTCTGCATCTGTGTATGCTTTCACTTAAATCCGCTTCACTCTGCTTTCATTCTGCCTCTAATATGATAATGACATCTTCAGTTCAGTTTCTGTCAACATCACTCAGGCTAATCACTGGTGCTTCCTGCCTCAGCACTGAGGAGATCTAAAGTGCCTTTTGGCCTCTCTCTCTCTCTCACTCTCTCTCTCTCTCTCTCTCTCTCTCTCTCTCACTCTCTCTCTCTCTCTCTCTCTCTCTCTCTCTCTCTCTCTCTCTCTCTCTCTCTCTCTCTCTCTCTCTCTCGACAGGTGGAGGAGATCCGGGGTTTTATCGAGTCTCTGGCCGAGAAAGTCGAGGAGGTAAAGAGGAAGCACAGCGCCATCCTTGCGTCACCTAACCCCGACGAGAGTAAGGCTGATTGTCTCTTCTGCTTCTTCTTGTTTAATTATCTCAAACATGATGCAAACATCAGGGTAACAAGCTCAACACACCGGGACCTTCACAGCTCCAGGTGAGTCCAGGTGGAGCTTTTGTATCCTCTGGCTAAAATATAATACACTTTCAAAAGACAAAGAGCCTTTTGAGGAGGTTTGCAGGGCTAAACGTCACTTCATGATGACATTAATGTTTAATACTGCAATGACTCAGTAATGAGTCAGAGAAGCTCAAAGCAGAAAGAGAATGAAGCCAAAAGTCACTATTTTATATGCAGATTCCACTGAACAAAAGAAAGAAAAATTATTCCATTCCCTTAAAAGAAATTGAGGAAATCAAACAATTTGTCAGAAAAGCACAAAGCCGGCCTGTTGTCGGAGAACCTTGAAGGTGTCCCCGTCCACCAGTCACTCCTCTCTGTCCTTTTGAGTGTTTATGCTCGCACAGTGAAATCTCTTACACCCTTGTTTGTCCATTTTTTCCACTTTCCTGCTCCCTCTGCATTACTCTTTGGTCCTCTTCACCTGCTGTTAACACCGTCTGCCATATTTTTCAGTTTCTCCCATTTCAACCACTCTCCTCTTTACTTGTGTTCTGTCCATCTTTCCTCCTCTCTTTCTACTCCCCCACCTCTGTTCCCTCTTACCTCCTCCTCTCTCATTTGTGTCAGGGCATTGATCTGGACTCCTGCTCTCTCACGAGGGGGATGTTACTCACACTAGTAACACCCCCCAATCCCTTTTCCTCTCCCTGATTCCTAACCTCCCACCTACCTGAAAAAGCATCGATCTGCTTGCAGCAGCAGGCATCAGATGAGCCCTTTAACTAGCCGGGTAGAGCAGATGACACACAGAGCGGAGCAGCAACAAAGCAACGTGCTGCATTAAAGATACACATTCTTCCACAAGTCGCCTCTTTGTGACTGAAATGGATGCTCAGTGTGTGTGTGTGTGTGTGTGTGTGTGTGTGTATGTGTGTGTGCCTGATAAAAGCACATCAGTGTGCAGCTGATGTAAATGTCAGGCTTGTTCATTACACAGAGGTCAGTATGTTCTTCACTGTCTCCCTGTTGCATGGTGGCCACTGACGAGGAAGCTCCTCTATCTCCTAAGCAGCATTTCACACGTGTGTGTGTGTGTGTGTGTGTGTGTGTGTGTCTGTGTGTGTGTGTGTGTGTGTGTGTGTGTGTCTGTGCAACTCTTTCTCTTACAAATCAAAACTAATATATTTTGTTTGGAAACATAATGCTGCCCGGATTACATTTTTATCAACATAACAACAAAACAAGCAGTAAACAAGGACTGCTGTACACAGCGAATAGGACTAAACTGAAATTTTAAAAGCCACAACATTGAAATGTTCTGCAAGAACTGTCAGTGTTTTTCATTACTTTTCTTGACACTATCCGCTCCACTAATGTTTTTGGGCAACTCACATCACTCGAGCACCACTTTGGTCCAGACTGAAATATTTCAACAACTATTGGATGGTCTGCCGTAACATTTTGTACAGACATTCATGGTCCCCAGAGGATGAATCCTAATGACTTTAAGCTAACATGGTGATGGCAAGCAGGTACAATACTTACCAATGCATGCAGATCAACCATCTTAATTTAGCATGTTAGCATGCCAACATTAGCTAACTAGCGCTAAACACAAAGTACAGGAGAGCCTGATGGGAATGTTATTCGTTTTGCAGGTATTTGGTCATAAGTATTGCACAAATTAAAATGTTGACCTGATGGTGGCGCTAGAGGAAAAGTCAGAGGATCACCAAAATTATTACAATTCATCCTGAAGGGGACATGAATGTCTGTGCCAAATTTGGGGTTAAAATTACACTAGTTTCAGCGCAGCTGGAGTGAGATAATGAATTGACTTAAGGAGACGAACCCCCATCTTTGGTGTCAAAGCCACATGCTTTGTACGTCCATTTAAACCCTCCGAGCTGTACCATCTTTGATTTGGTACAGTATAAGAACTTCACACTTCCTAGATTAGAACAAAACATGACCACTGAAATGTCTTTGACGTTGAAAATTAGTGATATATATGAATATGATTTGTAGAAAATAGGGTTGGTGTGTGTATTGCGATCATAAGAACTGTGCAGTGTGTTGTTGGCTCGTGTGTGTAGTCTTTCTGTCTCTGTCACGTCTGCAATTCTGACATTTCTGTGCTTCAGCTTGCGCTGGAGTGTGTCATCAAAACTAATTGCAGAATGACATTTTAATGTGAAATCTAACATACTTTAAGATCTACACCGATTCATATTGAAAACGTTGCTCACATAAAAGGCCAGTGTGGCCTTTCATCATTTTTATTTAAAAAGAAAAACATATGTCTTTGTCTTTCAGTCAGTTCTTTTGCATTATAAAGTCTGGTTTTATTGTATTTTCTTCCCTGTGGTGAGAAGAGCCTGTTCTGTTTCTGCTGTAACTTCAGAGCTTGTTCCTCCTACCAAATCAAACTTCCTGATGAGAATGAGCCTCCTCCACTTTTCCTCTTCTAGCGGAACAATTTTTCTCATCTAAATAATTCTCCTCACTCTTCCTCTCTCCAGCATGAAAACAGGTATCATGAATATTACTAAAATAGGTGCTGAGACTTTGAAGTGTGGGATATTGAGAGGGAGGGTGATCTTTTTTTTTCTCTCCAGTCTGATAAACAGGATAATGGAGAAGTAGCAGAGATTCACACACACACACACACACACACACACACACACACACACATACACACACACACACCTTTCCTTTTTTTGAGTAGAGGTCTTTTACAACTCAGCGTAACATCGCGAGGCGGTAAACCTTCTGTTTCTGTCACGGTGTATCAGTTTCATAATCACATCACATCTCCCCAGCCACTACCCACCTGGCCAGCTTCACGACCCCGACCCCCTCCTCCTCCTCTTCCTCCCTCTCTGCTGGAGGAGCGTTTGTGTTCGCTGACTGAGATGTTTCCACAGGGTTAACTCCAGCCCACTTGCGGAGCCCGTATTAATACACACACACATACATACTGACACACACGAAGCCTCTGTAATATTACCTTCGCCCCTGCATCACACATTATCCCAGTTTACCAACCCCCCTAAATGAAGCATAGCAAACTCCCACCAGGGAATTGCAATATACAGTGCGTGTGTGTGTGCTTGTTTTTGCTTCATTGGTGTTGAGAGTGTGTGTGTGTGTTTGTGTGGACTCAGCAGCAGTGTACAGTAGTAGGTTCAATAATGATGATAGATTAGGGAATAGCCATCAGGGCATAATGGGTATTGAACCTGCGTTTCCTCGAGCACATTCCTCTAATGCAGGAAGGGAAGACATAAATGCATTTTATATTTAGAAGCATGATTGAATTCACATTGTCCATTAAATAATTGCATTATTTGTTTTGTTTTCTGGTATTGTTTGTTGACCTTGTGCAGCACTGCTTCTCGTTATTTTGATCGATGAGACTGAGACTGTGCGTCTCCTGCAGGAGCATCAGTGGCCTTTACACTCAGCTTGTCCAAGGAGAGTGTGAGGTTGCTATGAAGAGTAACACGGCGCGGTGGAGGTATTATTTATTAGTACTTACTTATTCAACATTAGAGTAATGTAGTATTGGAAAATAAGTCATGACACTGAGACAATGTTGTATTTACGTTAAACTTTTTTTTTTTTCCCCGCTATCAACACGTCTAGTTCCTCTCCTCTTTCCCACAGTGGCTGATGGGTTTTATCAGATAGCAGCTTCCAGAGATAAAGACAGTTTACAGATAGTGAATTCTCTCACTCACAGCTAATCTCTTTCAAACTGTCTGACGGTGTAGCTTATAGTGTAACTTTACAAACTACTGGGCATTATTCATTAGAAGATGCTGAACAACAGCACAAAAATACCATTTTGTAAGCTTAATCTGACAAGTGCTTCCACCTAGTTCTTAAAAATGACTGTATATCTCTATCTCCAGTGTCACAAATAGAACTAAATTAATATCAACGGGCAATTTTAGGGCCTCCAATTGTCGTAACCTGTGTGCCTTTGGACTGAGGGAGGAAACCTGAGCAGCGATTCATGAGAGATTGATCCCATTGCACTTAATGTGCCTTCCTGGTTTACAGTAACACCATTTGAGACAAGCAGCCCGGAGTAATACCTTATAGTGCTGTCTATACTACTTAGAGGATGCGGAAATCAATGCAAAGCTAACAGAAAACCAGTCGAGGGACTTTAGATTTGTGCTTTCTCTCAACACTTCTGGCTGCAGAGTTTTGGATCAATTGTAACGTCAAACTCCAACTGCTGCCTGCTAGAAAACTAGTCCATAAATTAGTGTAAGCTGAGTAGCTCAATCTCGGCTTGTCACACGCGAAGAAGAGAAAGGAAATGTTAACTTCCTTTTGTTTGTCAATCACTCAATTTTCACACATCTTTTGTGACTTGGTTTTCACTCCAAGTCAAAAGACAAATGATGACACGGGTTGTCATTTTACACCTCAGAATTGCTACAAAATAAAGTACAAAATCCACTGTTTCGATTTTACTGGACTAACACCATGCTACTGCAAAATGTACTTACACTTCTAGTTTAATTAGATGCCGAGAATCTGCTCCTTTACACGGATACTTGAGAGTTTATTTAACAACATTTCTCTGTTTTTCCAACCACTTAGTGTTTGCTCCCTCTGACTTCCCAGCCTCCAGTTTCGAAAGAGCATCTTTCCTCTGACTCCTGAAAGTCCTCAGCTTGCAGCTCTGCGGATGCTTGTTTTAATTGCAGCCTGTGAGTGTTACTATTTCTAGTGCCAGTTTTTGGCTGAGTGGGCTCCCACCCTCGGAGTGCTGTTTGCCAAAGCTCCTCCACCCTCAACCAAAATTTGAAAGTGTTGTGTAAGTTTCCCCCAGCTTTCTGTATTCCCTTTGTTCTTCCTCAACCATCGTTTATCTTTTGTTTCTCTCCTTTATCGCTTTCTATTTCCCTTTCTCTCACATCTCCCTCATAAAGCCCAAGCTGATGTAGTATTATAGCCATTGATGACGTGGCTTGATACTGTGGAACAATAATATCTCTCCTAAAGTGAGGTTAACATGATGTGGACAATCAAAGCCAAGGCTAAGGCCACACACACACATTTATGCACACAACGGAGGTCAAAGCTAGTAAGATAACTCATTCACGCGGGGATAAATCAGTTTAACTGCCCTCTGTCCTCTTGACTCCTGAGCCTGCGGTCAGAGAGAGGCGTGCGGTGCTCTGATCTAGATTGAAATGTCAAGTGTTGGGAGACGGGGAGGTTTCAGAGTGACAGCAACACTGCCATGTTAACTCACAGCAACCCTGTTATACTGTCTTGGAAGACGTCGCAGGAGAAAGAGAGCTTGTTAGAGAGAAAGAGGGGGTTGTTAGCGGAGACTTAATCAGGTACAACACCCACATCTGCTCAAAAAAAGATATCATGTACTAATATTTAACTTGCTGCAGAAACTGTATGACTTTTTTGTGCAGCACAATGTACAAAACTAATCTAAATGAAAGTGTGGTGGCCACGACCTGCCATTTTCAAAGAAGAGATATTTATGTGGCAATGTCCCAACACCCTCTACTTTATGTTTGACGGTAGTTCAAGGTGCCGAGTTTCATCAGATATTAGTTTGTTCTGGTTTTTGACGACAAGGAAAAGGGTTATTTAAACAATGCTATAGGTTTATACAAAGCACTGTTAAATTATGAATAGTGACCACTGAATTTTTCCCTGAGTTTGCTTTATTTACTATGTATGTTTTTCTTTATTATATTGTATTAACAAGTGCCACTGCCCACTTTATTTTTTGTTTCTTTAGTTTTTCATGTGTAACTGTATCCATATATCGCATGAGGGGTCATCATAGAATGAAGAAAAAATCTAAAAGTCCATAACAAGCATTTTAAATAGTAATACTTGTCGTCTTTGTGCAACAACTGCCAGAATGAAAGTGTGTTGCATCTAAACTCCTCATGAGTATCTTAGCGGTTAAACAAAATCTGTTATCAGTTTGTCATTACCTGAGTTCATACTGTATTCCTGCAGTAAGGCAAACATCAGTGATGTTTGAGGGATGAGCTCAGATTCTGTCTCTCCGAAACATCAGACCGCTGGACTCTAGACGATCAATAAGCGGAGCAAACACACAAAGGACTGGTAATATATTTACAGAGAGCGCAGAGGGAGACGGAGGGAGACGGAGGGAGACGGAGGGAGGCTGCGAGATGTAGAAAAAGATAAACGGCTGCAAGTTAGAGATTGGAACGGCAACAATTGACCCTGAGTTAGAGTGGAGGAAACAGAGTCGGCTTGGTGTCACAGTACCCTGACATCAGGCTGACACACACACACACACACACACACACACACACACACACACACACACACACACTGTGTCGATACAATAATACGACCCGTTTCATCAGTGTGAAAGACAGACTGCTGATGGTGACTGTCAAGTGGATAAATGCTGGGTGTCGAACCAAAGCTGGCGTAGGATTGAAGCTTAATGCAGGAAAGAATTGGCCAGGACTTCCGGGATGTTCATCTTTTATTAAATCTCGGTAATATGATCTCGTTCTTATGCTCCTGATGAGTGATGTAGGTACCCTCCTGATCAGTAGACATGAAGGCTGGCAGTACAGTGCAAGTGATGTGAAGGCTGTCAAATATGATGCTGCAAACAAATACCAGTATACTATAACCTGTGTGTGTGTGTGTGTGTGTGTGTGTGTGTGTGTGTATATATATATATATATATATATATATATATATATATGTTAAAGGAAAAGTTCAACATTTTGGGAGATATGCTTATTCACTTTCTTGCCAAAAGATAGATGAGAAAATCGACACCTCTGTATGCTAAATATGAAGCTATCGCCGGCTAACGTAGCTTAGCACTAAAACTGGAAACAGTGGGAAAAAGGCAGCCCGGCTCTGTTAAAAGGAGACAAAAATCCACCTACCAGCACCTCTAAAGCTCGACCTTTTCCTTTAACTGTAACTTTCAACAAGTTCAAACTACTGCAAAGAGGAGCAAACCTCTAGTGTTTGCTAAGGTGTTAACTTCCTGCTCAGATTCTTTGACATGCCAGCTTTCTCCACCAAATCTAACCGTGTAAACATCTACCATAAATGGACAGCTTCTTAACTGAAGTGTATTTGACTGAAACAATCTGGTCTGCTTTGTTTCTCGGCGTTGTTTCAGTCATTCTGGTTTAATTTTTCCGAGCCAACATGCCAAAATTGAATTCCTTCCCTGTGTACTAACAGCTGTGGGAATAGTCATATTTAAAGTCATCCTGGTTCTCTGGTGGTTGAAGATGCATGCCATGTAACTACAATGTCCTAGTTTTGAGTCCTTTTTAGGGCCTTTGTTACATTTAAACGATAACTCTGTTATTTTATTGTGTTCATGTTATCACAAAATCCCAAGAAAAGATCAAAACAAACAACAAATTAGCCCATCACTCAACATTTACCCAATTTCCTACACTGTCCGTGGCTGTTAGCCCCAAGCCAATACAGACATAAGACATAAACCTTTTGTTAGTCATATTTCAGTTATTATTACAGCTGTAACTACTATTATTAGTCATATTTCCATTATTATTATAGTTGCTATGGATATTACTGGTGCTGCTATACATCTCTGCCTGTCTATATGTCTGTCTGTGTCGGTGTCTCTATGTGTGTCTGTCTGTCTGTCTGTCTCTCTCTCTCTCTCTCTCTCTCTCGCTAACCCAACCGGTCAAAGCAGATGACCGCCCACCTAGAGTCTGGTTCTGCTCAAAGTTTTTCCTTGCCACTGTCGCCAAAGTGCTTGCTCATGGTGGGAACTGTTGGGTCTCTGTAATAATATTATTAAGAGTTGGTCTAGACTCTATTTGTAAAGTGTCATGAGATGACTTTTGTTGTGATTTGGCGCTATGTAAATCAAATTTAATTGAAATTTTAAAAATGGGTCACAAAGATAGTGTTTCATTTTTAAAAAAGGCTTAGTTAATTTCCCAAAACAGATGGGCACTTTTAGTCCAACTCGCAAGTAAAGGTAAAAAAATATCCTTAAAAATACATTCACTACATTTGAATAAATATCCTGGAATACTTCTGCTATCTTCTACATTTCCTCCATGTCTTCCTGCCTCGTAGCGCCTCTTTCTTTCCCTCTGCCACTTTGAAACAATCTGAAGCCGGCAAGAGGACCGACTGCACACATCGCCATAGCAACACAGCCTTAATGATGGCAACAAGCGTGACCTGAAGATTCCATTTGAGAGCGTCTGGGAGAGAGGGATGGGGTGTGAAGCCACAGCTCAATTGACTCCTCAGTTTTGCCCTCTAATTTGCTTCCCTCTCACTTCTCCCTCGACTTATTCATCAGTGTCTGCACTCCTCTTCCTCTTTTCAGGCAGCCAATAATGAGGCTGAATGGACACTTGATCGAGCAGGTTGGCCTCCTCTGTTTGGAAACCTCAAGTGGGAAATCTAATCTAACTCCTTAACACGCATACATACCACGCACACACACACAATAAGCTCAAAAACTAAGCTCAGTTTTTATGGCGGCTGACATCATGGAGCAGGTCACCAGAAGTTGCTATGGTTACACCGAAATGAGAGGGACACTTTTTCATAACCTATACCCCTCTATGTGTTCCTGAAGTTGTGCAAACGTAAGTGGACTCATAGATACAAAACAGTGTTAGGGAAAGATCCATAAATCAAAAGTACCTTCCTTTATTTACAAGTTTAGACTAAAAGTAAAGAGATAACAGTGTCTCTACATCTAAACAGGTGATATGTGATTATGAAGGAACTCTTGCTCTGCACACACACACACACACACACACACACACACACACACTTGCCACAGAGCACCTCTTATTCATTTTGCCCTCAGGACCTCAGCCCACCCCCTCAGGTCAGTCTCTGACCCTGACAAACTCTCTGTATGCTGCATAGATTTTGCCTTTGGCAGCAAAATTATTGACAGGAGATACAATTTTATTCAAATGCATGTAAGCATATTGTAATGCTGCAAGTGTTTGTTTTAGAATTAATTATTTTCAATATTTAGTTGTCTATTTAGAATTTGATATCCCATATTTCAAATACTTGATTTAATAATTGTTAGTTCGTCTTCTCTGTATATCCTTGGTGATCCTCGTATCGTTTTACTACAATATTTAATTTCTCTTTCTAACTGCTGCAGACTTGTTCTTGTCAGCAGTTACTTTTCTTGTCTAGGTGAGACAGTATCTTTACTGTATGTTATAATGGTTCCTTTACATTATTTAAATATTTCTTGTAAACAAACATAAAATATTTGCAAAGCTGATTTTTGTTGAATATTTTAAATCGTGCATTGTTTCCATCCGTGTTTGCAAGCTTGCAGTCTTCTTCTCTGCCTTTGTTGGTGCATAGCTACATTTCTTGGCCGCCGCCAACTGTCGATCAGCAAAATAGTGTCTGCAGAAACATTCATTATGTTCCCTGCGTGGTTGCATGATAAACAAGACGGGGGCCCACTAATAAAAAACATTGCTACATAGTGGTCAAAACACGTGTCTGGCGTCCTAGTGGCCTGTAGGGATTTAAGATGTTGACTATGATGTAATTGCAACTTCCCTGGTTCGAGTTGGGTCAGGGACCTTTGTTGCATATGATCCCTTCTTTCTCTCACCTAGTTTCTCTTTCTCATCTCTTTACTGCTGCTATCAAAAAAAGCGAGAAAACACACCTGCCTGCTGAATATAAAATGATGTAATTTATTCTGTGAACAAGTCTGAAGTTATCGATTAGCACTCTGCGTGTCCACCACTTCATCCCGCTGAGCTGTTTGCACCACAGGCTGATGTTTGCTGATATGGAAATACGTCTGTTAAGCAGATTAAAAGCTTGTTGTACTTTGCTGATCAGTGTGTAATAAGTTCACTATCTCCACTGAGCTGTTATAGTTTTTTACGTTGTCATACAAGCTGGTCAGAGGATTTATCCCAGCTAGTGTTTGGTATAAGCTGCTGATTAGGATTCATAGGACATATATTATACAGTGTGAATAAAATGATGCCTTATTATAATTGTCTGTTTGTGTTTATGAGTTTTCAGCTCACTATGCTAGCCATGAGGGCTGTTGTGACTGTTTATAATCGTCAAAGTGTGATATCTCAAATTGTCATGAAGAGCATTTATATAATGTAAATTTGCAGTATGGCTTTTTTTCACAAAATATGTGCAAATATTATGTTTTAATAATTGAACATCTACCAGCGATTGAAGTCTTCCTCACACTGTGTAATCAAATTATCCATTGAGGCTCTCCCTGTAATTGGATGCAGATGTTTGCTATGGGTTCCAGTTCAATAGTGCTACCCCCCCCCCCCCCCCCCCCAATCGCTTATTCATCTTTGTGATTTATGCAGCTTTAAAGACGCAGGTACCATGCAGAAACAAAGTCATTATAAAGAAGCACTGCAGGCAGTTTGGTTTGATCGAATAGTTTGACTTGAGCAACTTTTGAGGACCATTTTTTATGTGTGCTGGCTTCCTGGGGCTTGTTAACATATGGAGATTTGGTTCTCTTATGGCATTAAGATGATAAATGACTTTCTCATTTCGTTACAATGTGCTAAAAATGGCAATTAATGCTCCGGGGTAACGTGTGTGTGTATGTGACAGAAGGTGTGTGAAAGCCATTCGGTTTTCACATTCTCTATATGCAGACTCCAGAGATTTTTTTTTCTCCTCTCTGTAGTGAAAACTAAAATAGATGTGCAACACTCTACTTTAAGCCCCCTATTTAGCATTTGTAAGCAGTACATAAACATTTAATAAATGGTTTATAACACTATAATGTCGTTGTAAGGAGATACAAGTGCAGATAAAGTGTTTATTGAAATATTTGTCAACAGATAGAAATCCTCCTGTGGGCATCCATAAACATGCTTACAACAACATTATAGTGCATTTCAAACCATTTATTTAATGTTTATATGCTGCTTATAAATGCTAAATAGGGGCAGTTAAAGTAAAGTGTTACCAGATGTGACCTTTGCACCAAAAAGAAACCTACGAAACCTACAAAGTAATACAGAGAAGACTCAACAATTAAGTGTTATTTGTGAATATTTTTCAGTATTTTCCCCTTTGTCTGCAAAGTATTATGAAACATAAGACAGTTTGTTAATCTAATATGCATGTGATTATAAAGACTTGTAGCTCTCTATTGATACATAGCTAATAATCTGCAGCCATTGTAATTAAGTAGATTAATAAATGTGTTGGCAGTTCTGTGCTATTATTACACTGCAGTGACCACAGTATCACCTTTCATGCTTAATATATCCACAGTTTGATCAAAGGTGACAGCAGGTGAAATAGCTTGTAGCTTCAAATGGGACACACCACCTGTTTTGTGGGTCCATATTTTGCGGTGATGAAAACATCGAGGAAGATGGTTTGTAGTAGTGAGGATAGAACATTGGAAAAGTAATGGTAATCTATTTTCGTCTGTTCCAGTTTTCTATGCGATTACAAAAGAAGTTCATTAGATGAGATTTGTCAAGTGTGCCGTTCATGTGCATCTTCATCACCGAAGACAATATTGTTTTGTTTCAATTCCTTTTCTCTGTTTTAAATGGATTCCACCATAAATTGGCTACTAGTATCTCTCCTAAAGTCCAGTTTCTTTGAAATTACAGAATAATCACAACATCTTCTATTGACGTTTGAGACAAGGCTCAATTAATCCAATCTACCACACCAGATAAAACGTGTTTTCAGTGCAGTCTCCCATGTGTAGTAGTCTGAAGTGTGTGTGTGTGTAAAATATGATTATGAAACTGCTGGTTTGGCTGTCGCTGTAATGAGCGACAGAAAGGAGACAAGATTAAAAGGAAAAGACGGCCGGTTTCCTCAGTTTTGTCTCAAGCAACGTGACAGCAATGATGTGACAATCACTCCAGCCGTCCTTCAGTGCTGCTGCCTTCTGAAGACGACACTGATGAGAAGAAATGTGTCAACACTTGCACAAAGGTGGAAGACAGGAGTGCGACATGCCTCAGCATTTACATTTGAACATTTTGACCTTTTGGATATCGGAATTGGACGGTCTGTGTTTGACAATTTCTGTAACTTTCCAAAACCGACAATCCTACAAGCTCGCCTGCTTCACGAAGTGATTGGCCAGCTGTGCTGAGGTGAGAAAGTAGGCAGGCTTTGAACTTCTCTCTTCAAGCTCTCTTTTTTTCATTCTTCATACACTTTGAAGGCCTTCAAGGAGAGACTGTCCAAAAAAGTAACTATTATTTTCTTTGTCAATAAATCTGCTGATTATTCTCTCGATTCATCGTTTGTCTCTAAAATGACAGAATATGGTGAAAAATGCTCATTAAAAATTCTCACCACTCAAGGTGATCTGTTTCGATAACGTGTTTTACAAGCAGTCCAAAATCCAAAGATATTCAGTTTACTATCATATCTGACAAAGAAAAGCGGCAAATCCTCAAAACGCTTAGGTGGCTATAAGCTAGAAACACTTGTTGTTTATAGACGTGTTTGGACGACACACAAACTAGTTCATTGCAAGCATTCCCTGGCCGCAATTCAATTAATTCAAAAACTCAAATCCTCAGTAGCAGATGAGTTCTCCTCAGGATGTGTCCTTATTATCTGCTGCTTGTGTACTGCATTTTTACCTCCTAGACAACAACACTTCACCATTTAGAAAACTGTCAGTATGTTGTGCTGATGGTTAACCTGTGACCCTGATTTGATTGGTCATCACTGAAATCCATATGCTGATAACACATTCCTGCTGGTGCAACAATATATTCATCCTGTTGTAGCCCAGATTGTTGCTGCAATCCATCGTGATTTCATTTGTTCCTCTACACCCACATGTACCCATCTACCCACATGAGTTTCAACTTTCCGTCTCTATATGCTGCTGTATGTTTGAGGGTGTGGGCCTGGATAGAAAGAGGACAGTGGACTGTAGAGGGAGTGAAGGATGCTGGTACTCAGAGGAGCATGAAGAAGGGCGAGATGTGCTGCTGTGAACTGAAGCTGATGAAATGTTTGTCCCTGTTGGGTGTGACTTTATTAACATTATAGACCCCTTTTTGTTGCTTCAGTATTGATTCTGTCTCTGTGAAACTGGCTGGTACGCAGGTTTGTGTAAGTGGGAGAGTTTTATACGATTGTGTGTCCACTAATCTCCTCTCTTCTGTCCTCAGAAACTAAGGTTGAGCTGGAGGATCTCATGGCAGACATCAAGAAGTTGGCCAACAAAGTACGCTCCAAGTTAAAGAGTGAGTATAATTCTTCTGTTTTGTCCTGCTAGAGCTGCAAGTGCAGTAATGATTATTTTCTGTATCAGTCATGTTTAGTGTACAAAATTTCAAATATTTACAAATTACAAGAGTTACAAGAGCTGATCAGCAGCCAAAACGAGACATGAAACAAGAAAAACAAGCTAATCTTTGTGTCTGAAGTTGCAACAAGCAAATGACTGTTATACAATTGATCATGTTGTGTTCTTAACAAGTCTGTTAGAGCTGAAACAATTAGACAATTAATTGATAAGTCAATGGACAGAAACTTAATCAGTAACCATTTTCATAATCGAATCATTTAAGTCATTTTTCAAGCCAAAATGCTAAATATTTAAAGATTCCAGCCTCTTTAATGTGAGAATTGCTGTGTTTACTTGTCTTACATTATAGTAAACCTATTTGGAGACGTCAAATTGGGATCTAGGGAATCGGGACAAGCATTTTTCACTATTTTCTGACATTTTACAGACGAAAGGTTTAATCGATTGATCAAGAAAATAGATGGCAGATTAATCGATAATGAAAATAATCATTAGTTGCAGTCCTGAAATCTGTATTACGGTATTATGGCCATATCCATAACCAGTGTGTGCAGCTGTTTATGTGATGTGACGGTGCTTTCTATAAAGAGACAGTGAACTGTATAGCACTTGGCAGCTAACAGACAACTCAGTTTACACTCGTGGATTCTGTACTGCAGTGGGAAGAGTGATTAGTGTCACTCGCCACAGAGGCGGTGGCTGTGACTCATATGCACGAGCACACGCAAGTTTTGGTCGCAAACTGACTGACTGATGAGACCTATAATCTTCTTATTCTCTGATTTGGCTGCCACCCTCCCATCTTTTCTGCTTTGTTTGTACATTTTAAAGCACATCATCAACTATTCTTAATCTTTTACACTTCCTTGTATTCAATAAATGAATAAATTCAATAACATTTTCTCATATTCTTGTGCTACTCCTGAAATCCTGGCATGAAAACGTCTGTGTCCCCCACATACCTAATTTTCTACTATATAAAATACTCTCCAGTTCTTTCCTACAGGACTCAGGTGTCGAAGAATACGGGTCAGAGATAAAATATCTGTATACAGTATCTTTCAGGAAAGTAGAGCACAACTTCAGTGCAGAGAGCTAGAAGATAATAACCCCTATCCATCGTGCTGCATGCCTACAGCCTACAGTGTCGTGTGCACATTTATGTACGCTGATACACGCACTTGACACAAGTGTTATCTGGCAGAACAGGTTCAGCATCACAGGCCTCTAACTGTGTCACTCCTGTTTACACCAGTAGTTATGACAGAATACCTGTCTGTTACTGTGTGTGACTGTGTGTGTGTTTGGATGGTTCGTACTGTAAGTGACCTCATATTTGTGAAACTACATCCTGGGACCGATCCTCAAGAAGGATTGACATCATTTACTGTATCTTTTGCTTTACAATTCTCAATCAGTCGAATGGATTCAGTGAGTGAATTTCTTCAAGAACAGAAGACAGATGATTCAGTTTGTTATATTGGTAGATTTAGAAATGTCTAAATGAACATATCTTTAGCAGCTATTGATATTTCTAGAGAGAAACACTCTTTTTGTAAAGTGCAAGTTAAGACAGTGGGCCTCATGCAAGAACATTTTTGCAATTTTATCCAAAACTTCTCTTACTTTTTTCTGTTGGATGTGTTCATAGGATTCAACAAACCCTCTTAACTTAATTGCTTGTTTGAACTTGATGAAAGCCACCTGTTCATGAGTGTGAGTGAAGTTTCAGCCTTGTGATCATTAACTTGCAAGGCTAGTTGAAGTTTTCAGTCACAAAAATGTCACAATTGCTAAGCCAAATAAGTGTTTCTGTAGAGAAAGGCAGACTATCTGTCTATGACCTGTGCGACAGGTTCGGACATCTCGTGATTTTTGTTCATACTTCAGGGAAATGCAACAAGTTCTCTTAAATAACAGGTAGGTGCCTCTTAAGAACAAATCTGCTCGGTTCTTGCACGATGCCCATTGTCTTTTATCCATTTATATTACACTACAGAGCACTGTATATACAGTCTGCCTTGTCTCTCCCAAGCACCTTTTACAGGTGTGCCAGAGGTTTCTTTGGCATGTAGATATACATTAAGAAACTCTGTTTATAAAAAGTTATGCTGTGAGTTTTGAAGCCAAAGACATTTTTTCTACACTGGACAATAGTGGGTTTTAAATACACTGAGGTTGTAGGTGAGAGCAGCCTGAATCTGTGAAGACACAGATTCAACAAACTCAAGGAGTGGATTTAATCATTCTCACAAAAGTTTTGGCACCATGTTGATGCCACATATCCCACTCCACATTATTCCAAAATTACTGATATTACGAAACACGTTAAAGTAAATTAATCTGGAGCAATCAAAATACTATGTATACTTTGTCAACATGCCTATTATTGTGCAAGAAAAAGTGTATGATTTAGAATAAACCAACATGCCATGTAGGCTGAATCAGTAAATTAACGTTCATGTTGATTGAAGTTATGTGTGATATTCTGTTGAACAGTAAGTGAACCTGTTTACTCTGTTGGCTCAAGCTGTTTGCATAAACAGGGAAGTGTACAGTGCGCACAGTAAAAGCAGTCGCAGGTGTAGACGTCTCACGAAATGTTCCTGTGCTCATCCCAGTTTCAGTGACAGAAAAATGGGAATGTAAATAAGCAGGCTCTTATATGTCTGTATAATTCAGCAATTGATTGAGTACTTCACATGGCTTGACAGTCTCTTTAATTTACGTCATTATGCACGACAGCCTCTACAATGACTTCCTGAGGTGTGACTGTGAGGGAGCAGTAAGGAAAGTGCTTATTACGAGCAAAAGCTCAAAAAATCCTCTCAAGAAGAAAGAAACCAGAAGAGTCGTCCCAGTGATTTATACCTTGATAAATTTCTTAAACAGTCAGGCTTTTATCACACCTCCACTTATTCCTTTCCATCTGAGTGACTGACTTGATGTGAGATTAGTCCATATTTGTGTCATCCAGAGACGTGGTGTAGCTCTAACACTTACGGCACTCTCAGTATAATGTTATATGATCATACTGCAATGTAATAACCCCATCTGGCTATAATTGTACTTCTATATAGATCAGGTCCATTTGATCGCAGATGTTGAATTAGAAAGGTTGACAAGGTGGTCGATCTCTCAGTGCGTCCAACACTTTGGTTCAGAGAAAGAGATCTTGATTACTGGTGGTGTGAATATTAATGGCCTCCAGAGGATTATTGATAAGTAGTTTGACCCCCAGCAGTTTCTTTCATGCAGCCATCAGTTCAGTCTTTCCCTTGACTGACACATGACAAAGTATCTATAAAAAAAAAAGGCTGGATTTCTATGGAATTTACTCTGGATTTTCATGATCCTCTGAGTTTGAATCTTTGTGTGTCTGATGATCTTTCTTCTTCCGCCACCTTCAGGTCAAAGTGTCAGCTTTGCACACAAAGTAAAGTACTGTCTTTCATGATCTGTTTGGCAGATTGCCGTGAGGTTTTCTGAGCACATTTCTGCTCCCATGGAAACAATCCTTTTTGATTTTATGAACCTCATCACCTTTTGTCTGGTGAAAGTGTGCCACCCTCAGATTCACACTTTTAGCCTCACTACTGCTAAGACACTAAAATCATCAGTATGTTTTGTTTCATCCAACACTTTTATTCTGTGTGGTGTAGTGATACTTTAGAGGTAGCCAACAGCACTGTAGTCTTTATCTTTGTTTTTCTTGGTGGTACATTTTAAAGAGGAGCACTCACCTTGCAATTGAATGTACATTTTTCAGGTATCCAGCAAACCATTGAGCAAGAAGAAGGCCAGAACAGGTCATCAGCTGACCTGAGGATACGCAAGACACAGGTACAGCTCAGGAGACAAAGCAGCAGAGGCAACAGCTGTGTCCCTATTGCAGACCACACACTAACTGTATACAGTATGTATTATACTAATTGTCATAGTATACAGGTTTTGCAGTAAGTAGAAAAGAAACATACTTATACATACTATTGTGTGCTAACAGGAAATTACAAGAAACCGCCACAACGTGTACTAATGGACACCAGTCAAACTGCAATTTTGGAAAGCCACTGTCAATTAAACTTCACCAAGAAAAAGCTAAATGTTTTATAAAAAGACTTTTTTTAGATCTTTGTAAGTATGCGCCTTCCCCAGTATTTAGTTTGTGGTGCTAAACCCAAGTCATATAATTCCAATGTTGAATACCCAAAGGTAAAAAGGGAGCGCACACACAGATCTTCAGGACAAAGTTGACTATTTCACGTTTCAGCCTTATATTTGTTTTTTATTTAAGTCTTTCTGGAGCTGTCTCACTCCTACCTGCAATTTTTTTGTGTTGAATTAAATTTTTGTGGGACAATAGTATCCATCAATAGTACATTCAGACATTTTAGTCTGCATACTGACTGCTTTAAGTATACTTACTTTTGTCATTTTTTCAGTATGAACACACTACACACTCAAAACCTGCTTAGAATTAGTGTGTAGTCTGGAATCGGGACACAGCTACACTGACTGTCAATGTACGTTTGCACCTGCTTACCATTTAAATGACTTACTGAGTTGGTGTCCACTGCTGTTTCGTTGTTCCTTCGCGGTGTCTCCAGCACTCCACACTGTCCCGTAAGTTTGTCGAAGTGATGTCAGAATACAACACCACCCAGTCGGACTACAGGGAGCGCTGCAAGGGACGCATTCAGAGACAGCTGGAGATCAGTGAGTAGACCTGGGAGACTAAACTCTCCTCCACCCTTCATACTGACTGCACACATGTTAACACTGCATGATTTACAGTAACACATCTGCATCTCTTCTCAGTCACTTAGTGTTTGGTTATGGTCCAGTTTTCAAGTTGTTTTTTTAACAACTTGATTCATGAAAACATTTGTGCAGATTGAGTGAGCTCAGACCAAAAACAAGGTCTTTTCATGTTTACAGCAAATCACTTGTAAGTCAGACTAGACAGTCACCTCTTGACTTGGTCTTGGTCTTGGTCTTAGCACACTTTTAGTCCTGTTTTATATGGAGGAGGAGCTGGGAGAGGAATTAACAGTGTCGGGAAAGACAGCTCATCGTCAGACTTGGAGAACAATGGCAGAAAACAGTTCTGACATCCTAATGTTTTTGTTGGTGTGTCATGTGTTGCCCCAGATGCCACATTGGTTGTCTTCTACTATGTCACACTACAGGGGATAAAATGACTGACTGTCACTCTCGATGCTCACTTTAATTTTTGATCTCCCAGATTTGTCAGATGAGTCTAATACCGTGTAGTCTAATCCCATCCCAATATTTGATCAGTTTCATGTTAATTAGGCTAAAAATATAGTCTGCGCCCCCATTCTCCATCACATATGTATTCCTACACACTCATAGGAAAGTAAAGATGTGCTAGTACTGATATACATCTATACATGTATGATTTACTGTACACTCTTGTAAGGCTAGTCCCTGTCAGAATGATGGACATCGCCTTCATTTATTTTCATTTTTTGCCAAAATATTGACAACAACTGTTCAAATTAAGTCAGTGAAATTCATGTGGTGAGAAGTGCCATGATGGATGAAGCAGGGCCTTCACTCATCTTTGCTTTGTGAGGTCTTGTAGGTGAAAACCTAATAAACATCCACAACCTAATAAACACCACAACCACTTTCCACTCATTGTCTTGATTTATAATAATACGTCTTTGTGGTTTTTACTTTGTGTAACAGTCAAAAATAGTCACCCATCAACATTCACTCTACTGGGTTGACATGCTGTTTGATTCATAAAAACACTTCATACATAAATAAATAAATATATTCAGTGCATTACTTTAGATTACATTTAATTACACTTTATGTTACATTTATTATTAATGAAAAAAGGGGATTTAACTTAGGTGGTGAAAGTGATTTATTTCAGCTCCAAGCTGTTGGCTGTTTATGCATTTCAAATGTATTGTCACAGACTTGAACATAAAACATGATGAATACATAACACATAGTACAAATATGTAAAAACTAATGATAAAAACCCTCCACGCAAACTCACATAAAACAACAGACAGCACAACATCAAACTTTGAGTATACCCAACCATCATCATGCCATCCAACCACCCATGGCACTTGTGGATGAATGAGTACAAAAAACTGCCCTTTATTCATTTTGTTTACAGAGAAATTTCAGTTTATTCCATCCATATCTGTATTTTTTTTTTTTTTGGTCTGGTGTAATGTACCAAAACAACCGCTCTCACACTTTCCAAAACACATACTTCACCAACACCTAAACTCATATGCATGCACATGCCAGGTTAGCTGCAGCTCATATCTGAGCTCCTCTCACTCGTGTCACACTGTACGTGTAATATGATTTGACAGGTATTGGCTGCAGGTCCCGGGGCTCCTGGACCAGACACTGACACGACCTCTGCAACCAACGTCCTGGCTGGCTGCACTCTGCCAGCTGCCTCTAACAGTCACCTTGTAATAATAATATAATGATTTTATTTATATAGCACTTTTTAAAACACACAATTACAAAGTGCGTCACATATGGGATAAAAGACACACATGCAAATACACATATGCATGATACGTAGACAGAGATTAAAGCACACAACTAAAATGAAGACACCTAAAGGCAAACAGATAGTATTTATAAAATGGTTTTCAGCAGCCGCTTAAAACAAACAAAAATGTTTAGTTATTATTATTATTATTACTATTACACCACAGATTCAGCCGATCTGAAGGAATGGTGAAGGCTGTTCCAAAGATTAGGAGCTACAACCGCAAAAGCACAATCTCCTCTGGATTTAAAAAGGAACGGCTAACAGATAAAAGGCCTTGATCAGATGAGTTACAGTAATGTAGACGAGAAAAGATTAAAGTATGGCACACACACACATGCATGCAGAGAAGAACACTGACTCATTTAGTGGTAATAGCAGAGGAGAGCTGGGGCAGTTATGTTGTGGGGCGCTTGGCATAGATGTAATTTCCTCTGGCCATCTGTCAGTTTAGAGTGGACACATGCAGCAGGTCTGTATGTGCGAACACCGCCCAGTATACACTAAGTGTGGTACAGTCAAAAGAACAGCAGTGACAACACACAGTACTTTCTGGGGTTAATCAAAGGACAAACACATCCTCATGGAATAAAAACACACACACACACACCTGACGCACTTTTTCCTTGAGCGCCGCCAGATCCATTTGGTTTTGATTTTGTCAGCTGGTGGAGTCACAGGAGGCCTTAGCTGATATCACCTGTCGTCAAGGAAGGGATTAGACACACTGGGAGAGTCCGGTGCAAACGGAAAAATTATTGTATGACTATGAGGCAAAGAAATGCAGTTTTTGGAGGAAACAAGATCGGATGTCTCCAGTAAAGCTTTTCCCTTTTGGTCTATATTTTGATCAAACACAATGTAATTCCTGTCAGGTTGAATGGCCAGAGAGCTGTATTTGCATTTGGCTTGTTTGTGTGTGAATCAATAATAGTGTGTCACACACAGAGGGAAACCTAGTATGGTCTGTGAGTCTGAGTATCGATGTTTCCTCTGCTGCTTGTCTCCTTTCCTGTCGGCCTCTGGATGCAGAGATAAAAGAATCAGGAAAGCAACACTGTAATGTACTGTAAACATGTAATTTGCCCCTATTTGCATGGCCAACAGTGCCACAGTAACCCCAAGCCTAAATATATTTGCATCAACCCTCGACAAACGTCCTTTATACATATATATTCTTTTAGATTTACTCTGTTTAAATAAAATGGTTGCACTTGCTCTCAGCAGCAAAACGTTGTCAGGATGCTGCTGATACTTCTGTCGCACCTTTGACATATCAAGCACTCTATTTCTGCAGAATATACTGTATTATTTAACTGTGTAGATAACTTTGATCCCTACCATATCTCATTAATAAACAGTGATTTCTTTGAAATAATGTTTCCGTAATGAGCTGCTGAGCTATAGAAAAGAAAAAAAAGCGATACAATTGGCAGTTGATGGGCCTGTCCTTTAAAATACATTTGAGCGCAGGTCTTTAAAAAGTAACTTCAAACCAGGCTGGAAAGTGTTTTTCACTTCCACCAAGACTGCTGCACCTGTGCACACCCTGGAGCACACTTCTACATCACTGCAAATGTTTTGAGCAGCTGTTGAGTTGCTCTTTAAGTAAACGGAGAACAGACCAGAAGAACCGTGTCCTAAATGACAATGTTAACTTCTCCACAATTTCTCACGTTGAATATGTGAACACATAAGAGCAGTGTATAATAAGTCCCAGGTTTTCAGCTTTGTGCATTTATTTGTGCTCAATTTGTTTTCATTTTTAGTTCATTCTTAACATTAGCATACGATCAACTGACCATAATTAAAACTTTGATTGCTCACAGTTTTAGTCAAATCATCGCTAATCACTGATAATTAGATTAAAATTGGCAAGCCAACAGTACGTACTATTTTAAACTACACTACTAATTAGAAACTGAGCTAAAGGTATAGTTCAAAATTTCTGGAAATACACTTATTTTCTTTTTTGCTGAACGTTAGATGAGAAGATTGACACCACTTTCATGTTTGTACGGTAGTTACGGTATGAAGATGGAGCCAGGAGACAGTTAGCTTAGCTTAGCACAAAGATTGGAAACGGGGGAAACAGCTTGCCTGGCTCCATCTAAAGGTAAGAAATCAGCCTACTAGCACCTCTAAAGCTCACTAATTAACACATTATATCTTGTTTGTTTGATCCATACAAAAAGCAAAGTGTACAAATGTTATGTTGTGGTTTTAAGGGCAACCAGGAGAGACTCTAAGAAGTTACTGCTCCCAGCCAAGTAGTCCAGCACATTAAAACACCCTTAAAACCATATGACAGAGCCATGCTAGCTGTTTCCCCCTGCCTTCAGTCTTTATGCTAAGCTAAGCTATCCGTCTCTTTATATCAGGGTTATATCTTCTCATCTAAATCTCATCAAATAAAGGCATATATCTTCCGTGTTCTTGTGACGTATCACATCAACTTGAATATTTTTGCATTGCCAGTAATGACTGAAACACTACTCTCATATTTCAGGACAGTGCAATGGTAGTTCTGTAGCATTTTAGTTTATTATTGATTGAGAATGCAGAATATAACACATTCATTTGCCTCCGTGAGCAGACAGGCAGGCCCAGCAGGATGGAGAGAGTGCTGGTCACAGGCATCGCAGGGCCTCTTTGACATTTGATTGTTATGTTTTATTTCCCCGCGGACGCTCCCTCACTCACAAAGCCAGGGAAAAAGACAGAGATGTACACACAACACATTCTTCCTGTACAACAAACAGATTGACCTGTGTGCAGATGAGCTATACATGCTTTTCTCGAACCTCTGCAGGTGAAATTGCAGCAAACAGAGGCATAAAAATGCGTGTGTTTGTGGTTTGCCTTTTTCACTCTGTTCCTTGGGGGTCTCACTTCATTTGTGTTACATAACAATGGAAATGAAATAACACTGTTACTGGTAGCAACATAGTATGAATGATTTAATAGACCATAAATGCTACGGGGGAAGCAAGACTTCTTGGCTTCATATTAGGCTTCTCGGGGTTTGGGTCTCCATGGTAACAAATAAGAGCCTCCCTCAGAGCCTGTCAGGGCTTTAAAAAAAAGCCAATGAGGAGTGTGTGTGTGTGTGTGTGTGTGTGTGTGTGTGTAGGAAGTGAGATAAATAGGGTAGGGTAGTACCAGAGTGCCTTCATTGTTTTTTCCCTCACAATTATCCATGACTCATTGTCTCTCCTCTCTGTCCTTCAACTCTAACTCTGACCCTCTTTAATGTTGTAATTTTAGCCTTAATGATAGAGAGATTATTTATTATCAGAGAGGCCTGGAGAATAGGGAATTGATCACAGTGATGTGGTGAACGTGGTCTCTCACTCCTCTTTGAGTGCTGTCTTCATCCTCTCATTTGTCAAACTGCAAAATGTCATTGCTGAACATGAGTAGATTCTTAATCATGGTAATGAAACAGCCCGGACCACTTAAGCACAACTAAATGAAATTCATTGGTTTGATATGGATATGAAGTTTGGATTAGACATGATATGCCCAGTGTATGAGAGGAGGAATTAACAAAAGTGCCTTCTGAAAAAAAAAACACATGGGCGCATGTTCATGCACCAGTAAACGTGAGAGAGCAGCTTCATCAGTATTCTGTTCATGAAGGCAATCATTGGCCATCATCACTCACCATCAACCTACCTGCACTGCCTCTGAGGCCCCCACACCAACCACCAGTCTCCATCACACATATAGACACAATGCACACATATACTCACACACACACTCTGATTAGGTCATGAATAGAGGTTTTGTAGTTGCCACACTAGAAGGTCAGCGGAGAGAAAAAGTGGAGAGAGCTGCGTGTAGGTCCATTTAGTTATATTATGGGTAAAAATGACTGGTGTGTTTTAATCGTTCACATTGTAAGAAACACACTTATTCGCTTTCTTGCCAAGAGTTAGATGAGAAGATTGATACCAATTTGTCTATATGAAGTTACCGCTAGCTTGGTTTAGCTTAGCTGTTTGCCCTGTTTCTTTGTGCTCTGCAAGTAAGCATATTTTCCAAAATGTCAAACTATATTTCTTTAAACACATCTTTCCCTGAAAAGTTGTAGCTTGAGTGGTCTTGACTCATTTACCTCAATAGATAGACGTCACCAGCTCCTGCACCAGCACTTTTTTTAAATTTATGTTTTTACTTTTTTTCTTTACTTTAACCTTTTTAGGCCTATAAAAATCCTTCAAATGTCACAACCTGAGAGGGAAAGATGACTCTTTGTTTTAACGGCACATAACCTGTGATGTGGGGTCATAATAAACATATTAAGGAGGTTGGTAACCACTGGCTCACATGCAAGTAATATATCTGTCCCAGACTACAACAACAAGTTTATTAATGTATTTATAGCTAGACAGTGTTGTGACAACTGAAATCTATATTCATTAGTTGTAACTGGTTGAACTTTATGTCGTTGCACTGCTGAGATTTTATAATATTTGATTTCTCTGTTTTTCCTGTCAAACGCCTGCTCCTTGACATGCTGTAACTTGCAGATTACTTTTCTTTAAAATCTTTGTTTTGTTCTTGTCGGCTATTAAAACAGTGTGCCTGGATAACATTAGCAGAGTCAATATACCATTACAACTGAGAAAGTTAGACTAACTGCTCAGCACGTACTGTACACCAGGTAATGGTTTGTAGGGGTGTCTTCATGGGGAAGAGATAGTGCTTACTGTATATACTGTAACTCTAACCCCTGAGAGGATTTAAAATGTGCACAGGAAAGATTTGAGATGATGCTGACAAAGTCTGACTGTGATTGACGGTGTCAGTGGGGCAGAAATGGAACCCAGAAGAAACAGCTCTGCAGGCAACATCAGGGCTCATACACGAAAATATTAATGTAGGTACAATAAAGAGGTGTAGGGGAATGTTTATGAAGTAGGACAACTCTGTCGGGGAAAATAAAGATGGATGAGCAGCAGGAGGAGTCAGTTAGATATGCTGTGGTGCATGCAGGATCAGTGGGGGGAGCCGTGGAGTATAGAGGTAAACTTAATAAGTAGGTGATGTCCCTAACATCATAATCATAACAATAATAACATAATTATTATTATTATCATAAGGCCTGTTTACTCACTTGTTTTGCCTTTTCTGACGATTAGAGAGGAAATGTCAAAAGATTATCTGCAAGTATGAGATTCAATCTTAACCGCTACATATGATGTGCACACTGACCCAAGCCCTTCTGACACTATCAGACATGGCTGATATTTCTGACTCAGTATTTGCACATGACTTGTCTTCTTTTTAACATCCTAAAGTGAAGTGCCTCACCTTCATATGTTACTGGTCACGTCTTTTTAAAATGCTTGCAGGTTTTAATAACTGGAGAGACAGCAATAGGAACTGTCCAAAGGAGAATACAAAACATGCAACGTTTACATTGATCCTCCATCCTTTTAGAGGTTAATGACACTCGTGTCGTGCACTGGATGAAAGAAGTAATGTAGGACAAGTGCTAGAATGAAATAGGTTATCATGAACAGTTTTGGCTATATTTCGTCACAGCATCAAAACAGATCCCTGTGACAAATAGAGCTACAGAAAAAATAGTAAATGTTAGCCTCTGTAGAAGTTTAAGTCAATCATTTCACACCCTTGACTATCCTTAAATTAGTTGGACAGGCAGCTGGATCTGGAAGGGGGAAACATGCCCGACTGGCCAATATGAAAGAGGTGGGGTAAAGTTATTGTTAGATGTCTGAACTGCTGAGCAGATCATTCCAGGTTGAAGTTCACTGTGTAGTATTTGAGCTGTAATCCTGCAAGTGTCGGGACAGGGCAGCGTTTACACAATTTCTACCTGAGCCTTGTGTTTTAGGTAGAATTCAACTAAACGTTTGAGATGCCTGGTTGAATCCTGAGAAATCCACCAACACGCACTCAATCCTGTAACGTTCAGATCAGCTGAAAGCGAAAGTTACGGGCGCTGCTTGTAATCCAGATCCGTGATGATATACACTGAAATCCTCCGCAGTAGCTGTTTTGTATTGCTGCATCTGTTTTTGACTCCTGTACTAGATGCTCAGCCTAAATTATGGCACACAGGATTTTTATGTCACATCCACTGCTGTGCAAAGAGATGGAAGAATAGCGAGTTTATAATGCAGTAGAGACAGATGGATAGAGAGAAAATGAGCATGTGGAAAAGAGAGGCACACAGCTCTTTTAATTAATCCTCAGACAGAATGAAGGAAGAGGGGAGTTTTTTTAGTGTTTCCTAATGTGGACTTTTAATCCAATAGCATTGCACCTACACTTCTTAATTCTTTTTCAATTTACTACAATAGCCACACATTTGGTAAATCTCTTTAACACCTACAAACATGATTGCTGTTGCAGATGTTTATGGATGTGTGTGTTTGCCCTTTCAGCTGGGAGAAACACAACAAATGAGGAGCTGGAGAGCATGTTGGAGAGTGACAACCCGGCTATCTTCACCTCGGGGGTAAGTGATACAACAAACACACAAAAGCGCACAAAAGCATGTTTTTTAATGTAATTCTACTCCCCTCTAACTCTTTCCTTCTGTTATGCCATCTCAGATCATTATGGACAACATCACCGAGCAGGCTATGAATGAGATCGAGACGCGGCACACTGAGATTATCAAGCTGGAGAACAGCATCAGAGAGCTTCACGACATGTTCATGGACATGGCCATGCTGGTGGAGAGCCAGGTGAAAAAATTGACCCTCTCTCAGCACCTACAGCTGTGTGGTTTGGGGCTCAGCCAAATGCATGTGAAAGCGAACCTGCAGATGCGAAATTCATTCATAAATTGGCAATCCATCTGCCAATGTGGGCGATATAAAGATGAGTTACAATTCTATTTTCTAGATTCAGAATTTGTCTGTGGTTTGAAAGGGTGCCCTGGCAGCCTTTTAATTTACATACAAGTTGTAGCGCTAACTAGTATAGATATTGGCCTATCTGTGCCAACAGAGTTGGACAGACATTGTGTTGTCAGCTCCATCTGGGTGTCTGTTTGCAAAACATCTCAGTAAATTTAGGCAGAATTTGGGGCACAGATAATTGTTGGCTCAAGGATCACTTGATTGGAATTTGATGATTATCTGTATTTGGGATTTCTGCCATTAGACCATTTTTTATACATAATTATCATGCTGCATTCACGAGCTGGAAGGAAAATCTGACATTTGGGACTTTCAAGTTGGCAAATAAACAGCGTTGCATTCATTTGCTGTTTTGTAAGCGCATCAAATTGTAAACAAACCTTAATTTCTACAGGGGCTTTGGCTTTGTAAGTTGATAATTGTTCAGAATTAGTTTAGTCCCTGTGGTAGAAAATGCATTCTGTGTATATTGTACTGAGGAACTTACATCATCCAGTGAGCAGTGATCATTCCACTGACAATATGTGGTTCCCTTGTTATATATCTTCTTCAAAGCCACATGCGTAGATTATCCTTAGTGTAAGAGTTGCCTTTGCTCCTCTCAGTAAAGTGTCGAGCTTCAGGTGAATCTGTTGGCCTTTCATGTACATGTGACTGCATGAGTGTGTGGGCTGAACCCCCACAGAGATGAACTGTTTCCCTCATCAGAAACACTCAGTCTGAATTATGCAGAAGGGAATCTGAGCACATGAATAAGAAGATATGCTGAATGACAAATATGTAAAGTAAATTGTGGCATGTAAGTGATGTGAATTACAATGACAGCAATAGCAGGCTTCCCCTCATAATTTTAGTGTGGGGGTGATAATTGTTTAAATGTCTAATAATTCAGTAGTATTGTGTCTGTGTTTGTGTGTATACTCTTTTCTTCTCTTGTCACGCATATGAATGCTCTAATTATGAATAACTCAATTGACTAACTCTTTCTTGATTAACTCGAGTGCCACATCATTTAAGATTATACTCGAGGCTGTTTGTTAATTTTGCCTTTCTCAGCTTTGCACTCTCTCTTCCCTCTTTTTTCTTTTCCACAACACAACACTGTCACTACTACAATGACGCTAAGCTCTAGAGAAAAGAGAACAGCACTCCCCTTCTAACACAGCAAGGTAATTTGATTCCTAACTTTTTCTTTTTTTACACTTAAATCATTGTTGCAGTGCATGCATGAAGACCTGCACACACTGGTTTGCCTTAATATTCGCTCTAATGCAAAAGGGATGATTCTTTATTTTTTTAACAACCCTGGGTCAATGCTAAATGTGCAGTATTAGGTGTTCTTTGTTGATGAATGCTGATTTAAAATTGGTTAAAGCCTGCTTTTATAAATAAAAGTGTCAGTAAAGAAGGACAACGTGGATAAGTAAATGAGTAAAGAGAAGAAGAGAAAAATTGAATTAGTATCTTTTTCAAAGCCTTCACAATATACCAGTCTTTCCCATGATGCTAAGATGCTAGTATGAAACTAGGCATCATTGTAAACAATATATAAATAATAGAGCTAAAGAAAATGAATTCTTACTTAAAGCACACCTGTGACATTCTTGAAGTGGTTAAAGATGGTCCTGAATGTGAGTTCAGGCAGATCTCAGCTCTCAGCCACCTCTACCAAAACTCCGTCTCTTGTTTTTGTGCAGGGTGAACTGGTGAACAACATTGAGCGGAGGGTGCTGGAGGCTCAGGAATATGTGGAGCAGGCAAAGGAGAGCATCCCAAAATGCAAAAAGTTCAAAAAGACTAGCAGACGGGTGAGATGCAAGACGCACACATTCTACAAACTGACTCATTATTTCTCTTTTTTTCCCTCCTTTCTGCTTCCCTTTCTCTCTCCTTCTCATTCACCCATTATTCCTCCCCTTTCCCTCACCTCCTCTCCATTTGTATCCACTCCTCCTCCTGCCTCCACATCTGGCTCCCTCCCTCTTCCTCCTGTCTGCTTGTCTTCCACACCTCCTCTGTTACTAACCTCTCCTAGGGGGAAATGATAGACCGCATAGAGTACAATGTGGAGCACTCGGTAGACTATGTGGAGAGGGCAGTATCAGACACTAAGAAGGCGGTTAAATACCAGAGTAAAGCCCGGAGGGTGAGTCGCATAAACAACAAAACAATGCATGTGCACAAACATGCTGTCACATTAAAAAGTGATAGATAACTGCAGAAGCATTGCATGTACATATTGCAACTGTATCTGTCATCAGTGTGTGTGTGCATGCTCATCTGTCATGTATTCTGCATGTGGAGCACGTGTGTCGTGAGTGTATTTGACATATTCAGTTTGAACAGCAATTTCCAACCAGTAATACGTGTACCTAGGAGAATACCTCTGTAGTTACCAGAGTGTACATCTACAAACTGCGGAGTAGTTCAGCTAATTTGAAAAACAAAATTATGATTTGGTTAAAAACAAAAAAAAAGAACCTATCTACAAATTGGTGTGAGGCTGATCTTGAGCATACTTACTGTCATAATAAACTATAAACTACCAGCTACAACAGGCTGACTGCACAGGACACAGAACCTGAGTAAGTTGTAACACCTGAACACCACCTGCTGCTGGGACTTCATAAAATCTGGTAAACAAGCAAGCAGCAAAGCCAAACTAGAGAGCGAAAAGTAATTGTTATTGAAAATGTGTGCCATGCCAATGGGTAGTAATCCAAATGCAAACTCCAGCTCTCTCAATACATCCATGATAAATCCCCGTAAAAACACAAAATGTTTTTACACTGCGGTTTTTGTACAGATAAAACAAGATATAATGTGTTAATAAGTGAGCTTCAGAGGTGCTGGTAGGCAGAGTTTCCCTCTGTTTCCAGTCTTTATGCTAAGCTAAGCTTACCAGCTTTCTGGCTCCAGCTTCTTATTTACCATACATGAGAGCAGTATCAATGATCGCAAGTAATTCTTGGCTAAAAGTGAATAAGTGTATCTCTATTTGGAACTATTCGTGTGCCACCCCAAGTGGCAGCAGCAGCACAAATACAAACTTGAACAAATCTACTGAAGAAAAAAAACAGAAAAAAGGCCAAAGCCTAAACATCACCATGTCTCACAATATTGTAACAACATCCACTTTTAAATAATGAATAGTGTTAAATAACATCCACAAGTGGTGTTGATGAAGGGGTACTTGAGCTCATCTGAGGGGCCGAACAGCAGACAAAAACGACTGGAAACATCTGGTCTACAGTTCATGAAGATGGTTTTTCACTGGGTTACTTGGCCTTCCTTTTAACAACCTGCACCACAATGGAACAACTCTGCCACCTCCTGGTTAATATCTAAAATAACACTCAAAAATAGAGGAATTTCATAAATCACATGACCCCAATTTACTACAAGGGATGATGATTATTTCCTCGCTTATAATCAATGACTGAAAGCAAAGTTTCTTTCTTTCTTTCTTTCTTTCTTTCTTTCTTTCTTTCTTTCTTTCTTTCTTTCTCTTCCTTTCTTTCCCTCTTCTGTTCATTATCTGACACTTTGCCCACCTTGTTTCCCCCCCATCCAGAAGATGATCCTGGTAGGAGGTTGTGTTGCAGTATGTCTGACCGTCCTCATTATTGCCCTTGCAGTTGGACTCAGTTAGGACCCTAAGAAATCCCTACAGAGCAGACAGAGCAGGAGGGTCATGTGTTCAGCAGTTAAAATGTACTGTATAAGTAGGAAGCGGGCTTACATTACTGCTTTGAAGGCAGTCCAACATGCCTCTGTGCACTATTTAACATTAACTTTAATATAGACTGTCAAAAACCTTGAGGAACTAACTTGTGCTTTGTGTCTCTTTGTGTCATGATTCACATACCTTTGCCATGTGCATGTTCTGCAGTCTGTTGAAAAGTTTGAGTTTTGTTGCAACACATAGCTGCATATATATATATATATATATGAGAACGATTCACATTTGTGGCATGTGTGAATATACTGTATGTTGTTTAATGTGGTATGAACAAAATGCAGAAACCAAATATTTATTGTATAATATATAAGTAGAGGATGCAGAAATGCTTCTAAACCATAGTCACACTCCAACAATATCATCAGATACATTAAAATCAAATAGTCTTTCTCCAAACTGCATTATGTTCTTCTGCTTTTCTGCCAAACTGCATTTTGTTCTGATGGTTATAAATATTGTGTTAAAGTAAAGTACAAGCGACATTTCTAACACATTTTCCTCTGCTCCCCATTTGCTGCCTTGGATGACTGTTTATCTGTTGTTGACACTGTGCAGAAGAAAATTATGATTATTATATGCTGTGTGGTTCTGGGAATTGTCATTGCTTCCATCGTTGGGGGAATGCTGGCCTAAACTTCAACCACAGTCACACTAAAAGGCACACAGCCGCACACACGACAGAGCAAAAATACAACAGATTCACATTTTCAGTTTCCTGTTTTCATGAATGCAATCTCCATACTGTACGGCACATTTTACCCGCAGTGTACAGAGCTGAGGTGTTTTCGCATGAGTTGCTATTTTGTAAATGTGTGGTGCTGCAAACTGTGAGTGTTGAGTGTTGTCAACAATATGATGTTTCCAAAAGTGAAGTCTTGAATGAAAAAGTTACTAAGTGATATGTAACACTATACTAATACATTCCAACTTCCAAATATGACACTTATTCAGTTGTAATGTCTATTTTGTGTTGTACAGGCAAAACTAAAATCTGCAGTGTTTTCAAAGCCACGTTATCTATAGACTTCTGTTTATTTACTTTATCTTTTCTAGTCTTTTTACTTTCTCCGATGTCCTCGACCTCCCTTCAAAAGCCCTGCATGGTTTAGTTCAGTAAAGTGGTGTTTTGATTTCTATTGCAAAGGGGAAAGAAGACATGTTGGATGTTTGCTCGTAGAAATATCACACTGCCAAACTTTTCTAATGTCATCTCTTGTAGTTACGAAAGCAATGCTACTGTAAATAACTTCATCCCACCTTCCCGGTTGTGCAGCATTTCTGACTATTGCTCCAGTATTGAGTGTGAGTGAGTGAGTGCATGCATACCTGTGAAAGAGGATATGTGTGTGTCTTCATTTGTAGCTACATGTTTGAACGTGCTGAGTGCCAGTCATGGGATGAGAGTGCGTGTTACTAGCCACCTGTGTCTTTGTTTTGTATAAAGTGTAAACTGATATAAAGCTTTCTAACACTGCCAGTATGTTCAAATAAGCTGTCAAAATTGAGTCTAGTCTGGTTGGATTGATAATTCCGGTCTGTAAGTGACAAACCCTTGTTGTTTTATGTCTTTTTATAAACCCCGAGCTTTAAACGGAGCATATATTTCTGTCAAGCTACTTCTGTTTATTTTGATGAGTGATATTGATGAGTCAGTGAAAGTGTCAGCATGAAGTCAAAGTCGCCCTGTAAAAGACTCTTTTTAGATTTCTGGCGAGACATCCGACATGCACAGACTGCAACCATGTTACCGTGTTGCCTACTCAACTTGTTGCCTTTGTGTTGTATTGTGATGACATGTTTTTGTTTGTTTGATTTGAGTTTGTTTGGGGTTTTTTTTTTTTCAAGTAAAGTTTGTCTGAAAAATCACATTCAGAGTTTGTGCGTTGCTTTGTATAAGCGCACACACAGAGACAGGATGTTTCTGTAAATCCATTAAAGGGACATTCTGGTATTTTTCAACTTGGATCTTATTCTCATAATTGTGGCCGTTCTGACTATGAGACATAACTTTGCACCTTTGTCCGCCGCTGTAGCGATTCAGGAAAAGTGAATCATGTATAATAATTGTATAGTACAAGTTGAATGAAACAAATAAAAGTCCTTACTTAAAGTAAAAGTACAAAAGTATTATAAGCTTAATGTTTCAAAAGTTAAAGTGATGGTTATGCAGAACATGTACTTTTCGATACTTTGTAACTACTATGTTTTATATGAATTGTAAATATGTAAAATCCTCAGCAAAAATATACTTAGAGTATCAAAAGTATAAGTACTCTATTTGTAAGCCATTTGCTGGCCCCTTTCAGGGTGCTATAGTTCTATATATACTGGATTATTATTATTATACATTAACATGCAGCTGCATTTTAATGTTGTAGTTGGTTGTGGTTGTCCTAATTGTAACGACTTCACATATTGTTGAGTATTTTATTTCTCGACCACCCCCGACCCCTGCTGCTGCCTGTGTGTGGATGAAGAGAGACTAGGGCTGGCTAACGTCCTCTTGTATACAAGCTCAGTCAGTCCATCTGCAGCCCTCTTTTGGCGTGGACGCACGGCATGCTCTGCAGTAACAACACTACACCAAAAAGGTAAGGTATAAACAAAAGTCCCACTAGCAACCATACCGCCCCTAGCATTGAGAACCACTGGTTTATTGACCAATGTAGTAATTCATTTTAAGGTTGCTAAAACACTTGGTAAAAAACATTAAATACATTGTTTTGTAATTTCAACCAACCCGTAATGCAGACTTCCCAAAGTGGTCCAAAAGATATGCTTGTAAAATATCCCTGAAATTCTTATATACAGCATAATTTATAAGGTTGATTATTGTGTGAATATGAAAAACATATGGTGGAAACAATGTTTAATGTAATACATCATTTTATCATGTAGGCATAGATGACATGAGTTAAAGGATACTTGGTAACATAATTTAGAGAAAAGCGAGATGGTCAAAACACCTGATATTCCCTAAATGGTTATACAAATAAACAAGTGTTTCAATTCTACTGTCATCTGTCTTAACATTAGTATTAAAAATTGATTATCTCCAGAGTTCAGTGAAGGCGTTGAACCTGTACATCAGGTTGTATTGGAGCTTTGCCAAAGTGTTTTTTTTTTTCATTTTGAAGGCTGACTCAGGGATTCTGTAATTGTTTGCATTGTAAGGATTTACTTCCCATTTTTGTGAGGAAACTGTGTCCTTTTGGCACATAACTTTCCATCAACTCTGGACTCTGAAGTTCCCCTTTTCTCACAGTCAAAGCACACAGAACATTTACTTCCTCTTCTAGTCCAGTGCAGGCAATAATTCAATATCCTGTTTTGTTTTTCAAAGGAAAACAGTTGACTAGTTGTATGGCATCCATGAGTTAGCGACCTGTTGAATACAAGTGGATAAAAATCTCTATGATCCATTCACTCAAAGCCTTACACACTGTCAGATATATGTAAAAATATAAATGCAATGATTAAAGTACACATATAACAAAGTTCAGTTTCATCTTTGGTGGATTATGAAACAACAGGCCCCTGGACACAGACATATAAAAGGCCTCCCACCCCTCCTACAAATCACCAAGGCCGAAAGAGACACAAAACAAATGACGAGGTTGCGTCTGTGCAGTATCATTGGAAACATTTCCAATGATACTGCACAGACCACATGGTTACAAGCTTGTGTTCAACAACAGCGAATCTTGTCTCAGACGCCGGGGAAGAGGTAGAAGCGCTTTGTTAGGGTGCATCTGTCTTTGGTTGGCATCTGTCTTTTGGTGTGAACAGAAAAGTCTTCAAAGCGCTGCATGACCTGTGAGGTTGAAACAGTGTATGAAACTAAGCAAGACTAATAAAACATGAGCATCATCATAACTGCTTGCTGTGTGGTGTTGTCGCCTCACAACTGATATTACTTTCCACTAGATTATCAAAATGAGTGTCAGATGTTTGTCTGTGTCCTATTATACGTGCATATTTCACACCCAGAAGAAAGTTACTTACTTTTCTGAAAAGCTCCTCAATGTCATCCTCATGTGCAGAGGTGTTCAATACCTCAACCACATACTGGATAAGTAGAGACCCACGATCTGTTTGTCTATATGAGACGGTATCTGGAGGGAAAGAAACAGAAAATATATATCGTTTTTAATGCAGATTATTGATGTTAATCTTCACTGTGTTATGAAATCTGATTATATTTATGTTAACTGACCAGGGGTGGAGGAAAGAAGAGATATGAAGTCTTTTTCTTTATGTACACATCGCAAAGTATCATCCTCCAAGTTTTCTTCACCAGCAGATGGAGATGGATCAGGCTGTCTCACATCGTCACAGACCAGGGCTGAGTTTGCACCATCATTAACAAATACTGATCCGCCCTCAGCTGAAACACATGTGGCATACTTTTAATACAGTGCACGAGAGACAACAAACAAGACATTAGCAGACTCCTCAATGAATTTATATTGGTGTATCTGTGAGAACAGATGAGAATCACCTCCCCTGCAGGCCTGGATGATGATGATCTTGGGTTTGTCCAGCAGCGCCGAACATTTCTCTGAGCCCAAGTGTTTGTAAATGTTGTTTATGAGGAACTCATCTGGTTCCTCATCACCAGACGTCTCATTTTTGCAGTTGACACCGAGGACAGCTCCCAGTTTCCCGTGAGACATGATAACCACCAACACGCTGTCTGTCTCTTTGAGTTTCGGATGTTTAGAGAACTCAATTATAGAATCATCGATGGCCTGTGAGAACACAAAAAGACAGATATAAGTTACTGTATCACAAAATCAACCTGACAAAAATAAAAATAAATGATTTAAATTATAAAGTACCTTTCCTGTGAGGTTTGTGTGTTTCACCACATCGTATCCTAGAGCTGTGAGCAGTTTCTCCATGTTCTCCTTGTCTTTCTCAGCTCCTTTTCTGCTGAATTTCTCATCAGTAAACTTTATATTAGTGATTAGCAGAGCCACACGATTCCTAATGGAACTTTTGGGTGCAGGGTAAATCTGAAAAACAAATTTAAAAGGAAGAAAGTTAAACATGTCTGAACATGACCATTTACAAGAAATATGTGCATCGTAGACTTTAATAAGAAAACTATTTTATTCCCACTTGTCAAACAACACCTTTGTATCGAGGTGAGGTAAACTGAGATGTACAGGAACCAACTGAATACTCAATAATAGTCTTTAATGACTGACTTACATTTCTGTCATTCTGTTTCTCCCTCCAGAAAGCCTCGGTGGTCCGGATGAGTGTGGTTGACCATTCCTGCGGGGGCTCTGCAGCTGGGAACGGCAAAACATTTCTGTTCAAAATGATGTACTTCTTTTTATGTATTCATGTCAAAGTCTAACGTCACTTTGAATCAAAATAGGATCTCCAGCGGAAATATGTAAGCTCACCTGGCGGAGCAGGCTGACCAGAGGACAGACCCAGTTCAGAGTAAAGTGAAGGATCTCTGCTTTTTAGACGAGCAATCATCTTCTTGCTGGCTTCATCTCCTTTCCTTCTGACCATGTCAATGAGACAGCGTGCCTTGTCTGCTCTGCTATTGTTGTCCTCAAGTATTGAGTCTTTCTCCCCATCGTTCAAGACACCGTCCTCTAAAATGTCGTCCAGGAGCTGACTGATGAGTTCTTTGGACACCTTATCCACAAATTTACTCCTCACCCCGAAAAGCTCCTTATCTAGAAGAGGTAACGTGAAGCAAAACAATTACACACATTTTTCATATAACCCCATGGGTTTATTGAGGCTAAGAAGTAGGAAACTATTTTCAACCTATAAAGGAAAGGAGGACTTAAAAGTTCAGTTTATCTGTAAAATTCAAAATCGCCACATGTGGACAGCAAAGATAAGCTGCTTGATTGTTTACAAGTTGAAATTCAGAAAATCATCTGAAATAAATTTGTGATTTAAAAATACTTCAGCAGCACTGGCAGGCTGCGGTTTGTGGTGCTGCTGAATTGTATTGCATCACACTGAGAGGTGTTTCTGTTCATTGATATAAATGCTGTGGCCAAAATAACAGAAACACCTCTCACTGCAGTTGAACAGCACCACAGACTACATCCTCCACAATGATCATGAAGTTGAATGGAAGACTTTTAGGTGTTTCTAATAAACTGGTAAGTGAGTGTATAATAAAATGAAATAAGCATGTTTGTGAGTTAACAGTCATTAACTGATGATCCATTAAGCATTAACTAATAATATAAACTCACAGTGACTTGGTAATTTCTTAATAGTGCAGCAAAATCATGATACATCCTGAATTCATTCCTGCATTAAATCATCATTGAGCAATACTTCAGCATGTGTTTGTGCCCTTATCATAAAGTGTAACCAGTGTAGGCTAGATGTTTTGTATACTTCCATATCTTTTCTAATAGTTAAGCTACACTGCGTGTAGTCAAGTCCTTCCTGTTCCTGTTCATTAAGGGGCGGATGGTTCATCGAGATTCGTGCGCTTCTTCTTCCTCCTCATACGTTCAGCTGCGGCCATGGTTTCCCTCCTTCTCTTGAACAGTTGATTACGTAAATATGTGTTTGTAATAACTTCACATCACAGTATGAATGATCAGTGATGTCTGTATTTAACTTTCCAACCAGAAGAAGTCAGATACGTTAAACCTTTATTGTCTGACCTGCGGACTTTGGACTTTGGAGCTCCATAAACCCGCGTTTAGTTTGCCACCTTATTCTGAACAAACACTTTCATTGGCAGACATTGAGCCGCCTGTGAATGTAATGTAAAAATTATTACAATAAAGTTTTATCGAAATCATGAAAACGTAACAAGACTGCATCATAGTATCTTTGCTTGTATAACTAAATGGACAAAGAACAGCGCAAAATAGGGCGGGCATGAGCGCCAGCAAAGTGAAACTACGTGGCACAACAACAAAATGTAGAAATACTTTTCTTTGACAGCCTTTGTAAAACAGAGTAAGTGTAAGAAATCATATTTATATCCCCCATCCTCCTCATAACGCAGACCACTTTCAGTAAATACAGCTTGTGAAGATCTACGTTTTTTACGCATGTTGCCGCCAACAGACACCGAAACTCACAATTACTTGCATTAAAGTGCATTTAGACTGTGAGCTCCTACCTGCCATTTCTCAGATCTCGTATCACAGAATTGCTTAAACTGAAGTCTTTCAGATACACGTGAAAAGTCTCTGCAGCCTTCAGCAGCCTGTGCGTTGGGACGGTGCGTAATGCGTACTGGTGGCGATGATGGCGATGTTTCCTGCTTCACTCTAAGTAACCTACTTCAAATGATCAACAGGGCACTTGAGATTGGTGTTAGTGCTGCAGGATAACAAAGTATGGCTTTAAAGAGAGAGCCATTGCTCCAAATGGTGCAGCCTACTGTAGCCTACATCTTTGTGTGAGCTGATCTTAAACCCAACGGTTTGAAATAGTTGAGACTGTAACTTAACACAGCTTTTATACTGACTATAACAGTAACCTACAACAGAAATGTTTAGAGTTTCATAGTGATACCAAAAGAAAAAATAGGCACACAAGTTTGTTTTTTCCCCCATAAAGTTTTAATGAAACCAGATTGCAGACAAGTAAATATTATGAATCATGCTCAAAGAACCATTGCGCAAATATAATTACAATTGAATTAAAAATGATTGAGATGGGGTCCCATGTAATTACATTTTAAGTCACTTTAAGCAAAATAAAACCTTTTTCTTTTGGAAGAATGTCAAGACAGTGTATACTACAAAATATTACAATACTACAATGTACAGATACAATTAAGGAATTTAAGTTAATGAATGCACCTTGTGTGGGGGCAAGAGCTGACTTAATGGGATTCTTTTGCAGTAAAACTATATATCTTTCACATATAGAGCGATGCCGACTCATTTATCTAATATGGCTTTAAAAATTGCATTAGAATTTATTATAAATAATACATTGATGAGCATCTCCATTCTTCATCTTCTCCGTCCACAATGCATCAGCGGGAGGGATGAGTGTGAATGACCAGCTCTGCTCCTCTTGAGACACTGTGGCTGGAAACAGCAAAGCACGACATCACTGCCATCAGACTACTGTTCAAAATCATGGTGATACATATTTTTATGATTGTCAACAAATCCCATTAAAAAGACCAAAACCAACAATTGATCCATTAATTGAACAAGAATTTTCTGCTGCTGTAAAGACGGTGTATTAATCTGCAGCTGAAAATAGTCCCTCACAAAATGCACTATTTACTCTTGTTTTGAATAGTGTTTGCTAAAAAAAAACTACTGCCCAGCTGTTTTAGGAAATGACTGTGTTTTTCTTAAAAAAATAAATTATATGTTTGACACCAGTTTATAAAAGATTCTTGTCTTCAGTAGGAACCAGTGGGCTTTGGGCTGAGTGCCTCAGACAGAGCAGGGAAGTCAGAAAGTATTGAGAGACTGACGACTGCGTTGTTGGTTTTGGTCACATTTTACCTCCTCTATTTGTCTACCATAGATTTGAACATGACATTGTCAAGGTACAATATTAGTTTGTCACACTACTTGAATACAATTAGGATAAAGGTCTCCTTAGCTCATTAGTGTTGAGCAGCTCCACTGAAGTATGCCAGCTCACCTGGTTACACAGGTTGAGGGGACAGACCCAAGGTGGAGTGAAGTGTCGGATCTCTGCTTTCAAGGTGAGCGATCATCCTCATGCTGGCTTCATATCCTTTCTTCTTCACCATGTCAATGAGGCCGCGTGCCTTGTCTGCTCTGCTATTGTTCTCCTCAAGTACTGAGTCTTTCTCCCCATCGTTCAAGACACCGTCCTCTAAAAGGTCGTCCAGGAGCTGACTGATGAGTTCTTTGGACGCCTTATCCACAAACTTACTCCTCACCTTGGAAAGCTGATCTGGAAGAAAGTATATAAACTATGGAAAAGATACCTCCGAATTTTAGGTTACTCAAGAGATGGTGTAGTAAAGATGAACAAGTCATACAATTGACTGACTTTTCTTGACACATTACCTACAAACTCACTTATCTACAGGAATCATTGTGAAACCAAAAATTAAATTAAATAAAGGCCCAACTAATATTTTGACTTCTTGAGGTGTTTTAAGGTTCTAAATATGAATATGACATTCAAATATTTACCAAATGTGTCTGAAGGCCTCAGTAAAACCTACTAGACCACTAACTACAGTAGAAATTATACACACAAAAAAAGTGGGTCAGTGGTGGAAGAACTCATTCTTGTGCAACTTTCAATACCATCCTGTAAAAATACTCCATTACAAATAAAAGTCCTGCAAAATCCAACTGCAGTGAAATTTAAGTAAATAAAGTATTATCATTAAAATCTACCTAAAGTATTAAAGATAAAAGTACTCATTATGCAGAGCTACCCCCATTTCAGTGTTGTTACTGCTCAACGTGGAGCTAATTGTAATTAATCCAAAACAATGCATCATATTTTATAAGCTGATCATTTAAAATCTTGATCAGCATGGTAACTATTGCTGTCAGGAAACATACTGTAGTAAAAAAAAAAAAAAAACTATAAAGTAGTATAAAATAGAAATACTCAGGTTGAGTACAAGTACCTCAGAATTGTACATAAGTAGGTTGTATTGTTGCTTTCCTCCAGTGGAATGAATGTAGGGAAAGTGTGTTCATAGTTGTACCACAAACACTTCTTGTGCTTACAATAAAATTTGGGGTTTATGGTTGAAGAGCATGTAAATCGGTTGTTTTCTCTTCTTCATAAATGGGACTCAAGTAGTTTAAAGTGAGGCGGGTGTGAGCAACAAGCGAGTCAAAGTGAAACCAAAAAGGGAAAAAAGAAAAAGCAGATAATTTATCTGCAGTATCAAGACCATTTATTGAGAAGCCACATGAGATTCAAGTATTGTGTGAACACACTGTCTTTTCTGGTGTTTGACTGATTTGAGGATGGCCATTTTAAACTCTGAATAGTTTGTTTCCTCATTGCCTTGCACTCATTTGAGGAGTTCGTGTATCCCGCAGCTGTGTGCTTAATGTGGACCCGTCCAGGTGGCCTCAAAGTTCAACTTGACTTTAAACCTGCTTTGTTTTACTCGCCAAGTAAAGTTAGGCTATATAATCATCGGTAAGCGAGAGCAAATATTATCAGTATTGATCAAAGACAAAAAAATGAATCCTACGCCTCTTTACAGTCTAGACACCCATAGATCACTTTCTTACGCCAGTATTTAATTACCGCCGACTTATAACTCGAGTGTTACCTTTACGGTTGTTAGCAACGTGCATTTTAGACCACAAATCGTCTTACCTGCCATCACTCATAAACCTCGTGTCACCGAGTCGTCCAAAGAGTCCGACGAGTTTATCAACTCCTCCCTACGTGTAGGGACGATCCAGGGCGGAAAGCTTTACTTGGATGTGTTCACGTTGAAATAATCTACTTAAAGTAACTAGCTATTAACAGTTGGTTATTTTTTTTACTATTGTCATAGGCTGCTCCAAACAACGCGGAAACATCTGGCTTGTGTGGCCAGATGTTGACCGGAAGTCCAACGTCTCTGCTTCTCCTGCATTGTCTCCTCCTTTCTTCCCCATGGAGACAAAACCCTCTTTACTATGTTGTTCTTCTCAGTGGTAAAGAATAACTTTGTACCAAGTATTTCAACTTTCTGCTTTTATTATACGTTATGCTTCTACTCCACTACATTTATCTGACTGCTATTGTTATTTGTTACTTTGCAGATTGAGATGTTATACAAAACAAATGACCACCTCAGAAATATGATGCACTGCTGTAGATTAAACACCTAACAGTATATAACCTACCAGCTACATTACAATGCTGCTTACAGGTTTATGCATCAGTAATATTGATCCAATAATATAATATGTAATGAAATAGCATTCTGCTGCATAATGAGTACATTTTGCAGATGATATTCCGTACTTGTTGAGTGACTTTTACTTGTAATGGAGTATTTTCACAATGTGGTGTCAAGTAAAAGGATCTAAATCCTTCTTCTGCGACTGCATTTATTTTAAATTAGATTGAAATTTTAAGCTACATACAAAATTCCTCATATAAAGATAGTGTACATTGTTACAGACATTGTTTAGGAAGTATACATTGTTTTCCTTTTTATTTCCAGTTTAGGTATTAAAAAGAAAACAAAAAATGCATTGTTACAGTTAAACAACTATGCAATTGGTATATTAAGTACTTCAAAATAGCTTCACCTCAACCAGCTACCACATTAAAATAATGTTTACATGTTAATGCAGCAGTAATATAATACGCATCACATACGAGTATGAAAGGGGCCATTCTGCATAATGAGGACTTTTACTTTTGATCCCTCAACATAAAAGCACTGAAAGTATCTCTTGGGATATTGGCCTTTTTTGTTTGTTTTGCTCAAGTAAAAAAAACCTTGTAACCCTTTTATATAGGTCACTTTAATCTGACTCCACCCTCTGGCCAAATTTTGCAATGTAGATCCTATACCAGCTTCACCATTCAAATTAAATTCAAAACCAAATCTCAGCTCTTATCCATCCCACAGTTTAGAATTCTTTACAATGAGCATTACAGTCTCAATAGCGTGTGTGTGCGTGTAGACTGGCCTTGTTGTAATTTGGGTGAACAGACCAGCAAAAGATATGTAAGGGCTCAGTTTAACTGGGTAAGTTTTAATGTAATTATTTATAGCAAATGAGAATGATTAACAACGCCATTCTGTACAATCTAAGGAATAATATGAGCTATTGCGATGTGGTAACGCTAGGTGGCGTTATACCATTTATCCCAATTTTAAACATACAGGAAGAAATCAGTGAAGAAGAAAACAACTGACAGACAAAATGGCTGTGGGACAAAGCTAGCTGCTTTGCTAATGTAAACATCCGCCAACAGTAGACTGGAGCTGGAGCGACGATAAGGTTACACGATCGCTTTTTGACTCTGCGAATGAGAGTGTATGTTGACACAAAATTCACGTAGCCAACCTAGAGCATGTTCATTAACATAACGTTAATTTAGCTAGTTACGTTAGCTAGCTAGGTTAGCTCTATAATTAGCCTAGATAAACACTGCTAGGTTAGCTAGCTGTAGATTAGCTTGTTGATTTCGCGATTTTGAGTATGAAGCAAACTTTGCAGCACGAACACACATATTTAACGTTATCTAACTTTACAACAATATAATCAGATTTCAGATTGACAAGAAGTAACTGTTAAGGGAAAACGCTGTTTTGAGAGGATATTCTGTTTTAGGGTATCTGCTCTGTCAGTTCAGTAACTTACTGTGAGGGTCAGCTACTGGCTATTAGCTAATGCTAACAAGTACACAGGTCGTAGCCGGAGATATTCTGTTTTAACAGATGTATTGACCCCCAAAAATAAAACCAATTAGAGCTGTCAGGGCCTTGATTAACCTAAACATTTACTGTCGGTTAAGTTATTGTCGCGTTAAGTTAAGCTAAATTAGCTGGATTTGTGGTGACATTTGGACTTGGGTCAACGATGTAGGAAGTTGGTAGCAATTTTGAATGGCAAAATGTATTAAAGAGCAGAGGGACCTGTCATTTCTACACACGACAATGCACCATTTTGATTTCTAGTCGGACTCACTGTTCTGGTTGTTAAGGTTTTCTGTTTTGTGGTTCCCCCAACAGTCTTCTTAACTTAGGTAAAGGATGATGAGCCAGCGACGTGGGATCCATCTGGACCAATCAGAGCTGCTTTGCAAGAAAGGATGTGGTTTTTATGGCAACACTGGTTGGCAGGGCCTGTGCTCAAAGTGCTGGCGAGAGGAAAATCAGCGAGAAAAGCAAAAACAGATTCAAGAAGACTGGGCACTTGCTGAGAGGTTTGTCTGTTTCTATGTGCCATGTGTACAATTATTCCTAAAAGGCAAATACTGCATTTGTTACCTCTTAATTTTGTTGGCTTGCTCTTGTGCCCGTGTGTCCATCTGACAGCTATAACAGTTGTGCTGTCTTTTCCCTCCCAGGCTGCAGAGAGAGGAAGAGGAAGCTTATGCAAGCAGACATCAGAAGGCCCAACCACAGTCTACCATCACACCCTTCAGCAAGTTTGAGGAAAGAAAAACTAAGGAAAAGTCCAGCAAAGTCAACACAGTCACAAAGTTTTTTACTCCTTCCTCAAAAACACCACCAAAAAAAGGTACATACTATTGCACATACTATCAAGCGATAGTGATATTTCTATTCATTATACATTGTGCTTAATGTGCATAATGCTTGTTGTTTATAAAACTCCTTCTGCATTTTATGCGGAACTGGTTCTGGTGACATGCTTTTCTGGAAAAACATTAAGAAACAAAATCTCATCTGAAGGTCACCAAAACTTTCACTTTGTTTTTTTTTTAGTTCACTATATTCCATAGATTTTTAGCTTGATAATTTACAGACATTGTTGTTAAAAGAGGCTATTAGACTACCGCACAAAGCACCACTACTGCATGTGGTCAGGGATATTAGGAGAAAATTAAGTGTTGGTAGTTTTGATTAAAGTAACATTAATGTCTTCCCTCAGATGCTGCTCCTTTTGACACACAGTCCAGCCCAAGCCCTAGCTCCTCCGCAAGCCGGCATTCCTCAGTGGACAGCGACCATGCAACACGGGAGTTCATTGATTTTCTCAAGCCTCTGAAGTCTGGCAGGGAGATCTTCAAACAGTGCCGGGCCTTCACTGAGAGCATGGTCTATAAGCGGGTGAGCCAAACTGGAATACTAATTGTGTTTTCGTGGGTGAAATAACCTTGTAGGAACCATTTAATTCTTATGCATCAATAGTTGTGCAAGTCCAGACCTGTGGACAAATTACGTTGGCTTTAATTTATTTTTGGTTTAAGATTGTGTTTTTACTCAGACAGCACTGATAGCAATGCTGATAGTTTCCAATTCGTTGCGATTGCGTGTCAACTCAAATGCTAAAAACATTAAGCATATTATTTTTTGCATGACATTGCCAAATACCTTAAACATTTGTTCTGCAGCCTGTGAAACCTTGAATGCTTCCCTGTGAGAAGCTGACTGTCACAAAGTTTTTGTTAATATATAATGGGGAAATATACTCCATCAGTCATTGCAGAAGTTTTTATATATTCACTTTGTTATATATTAACTATTTGTCCTTTTTAAATGATCTTGAAATTGTAATTCTCAAAATCAAAATTATGCACAATATATCACTCCGACATATTTGGGCTTGATTTTGATATCTGTTCCTGTGCCATTAGTGTATTTGTTAAGCTGAAATTCAATTCAATCTGATCTGACTTGTTCATTTCCATTCCTTATTCAGGACATGGGTGCTGATGAGCTGTCAGAGTGTGTGCAGGACTTCTACCAGAACCTCTCAGAACGCCTCCAGACCCAGTTCAAAGGTGCTGCTTAACTCTTACACTCAAGAAGAATCGGCCATAATCAGTGAATATCACATTATACAGTGTATAATATCTTTGCTCTGTATATCTTTGTTCTTTGTTATTCTGTTTCTAGGTTCGTCAGAACATGTAGAGAGCATTATGGATGAAGTAGAGAAGTACATGATGACTCGTCTCTACAAGGAAGTCTTCTGTCCTGAGACCACAGACGATGAGAAGAAAGACCTGGCCATTCAGAAGAGAATCAGGTTAGCAAAGAAAAGTTGTAATAGTGAGTAAACTCTAGTAGTCATTAATCTCTGCATTCCCTCTGAGCACAAGGAAACATAATTGCAACTGAGAGTTACTTGTTGTGCTCTGTTACAGATCCTTGCATTGGGTCACGATTGAGATGCTGTGTGTTCCTGTAGATGAGGAGATCCCTGTGGTGTCTGACAGTGTAGTCAAAGCCATCACAGGTAAGTCTCATTGGGTTTGTTTTTCAGAAGGCCATGGTAGGAGATCACCTCACTACCATAGCGCTAGAAATACAGTAAGATTTTCAGATTAACAATTTGTTATCTTCTCAAATCTCATCATCATTTCAGATGTGATTGAAATGGATTCGAAGCGCGTGCCCAAGGACAAGCTGGGGTGCATCACTCGTTGCAGCAAGCACATCTTCAATGCCATCAAAGTCAGCAAGAAAGAGGCTGCGTCTGCAGATGACTTCCTCCCCACGCTCATATACATTGTGCTGAAAGCAAACCCTCCGCGACTGCAGTCCAACATCCAGTATATCACCCGCTTCAGCAACCCCAGCAGACTCATGACTGGAGAGGATGGTTACTACTTCACTAATCTGGTGAGAAAATCAGTACATGCTTGCTTGCATTTATGTGGTTTATCTGTGTATGTCTCTGAGTCTCCATATTTCCACATTTTCAAAGAAGCTGTGGTGCTGTTTAATTGTGTGGTGTTATACTGACTGGTGTTTCTGTTATTTTGTCCATCCCATTTATATCAATGAGGGTAGGCTAAATAATAGAAACACATCTCTGTATAATTCAGTACAGTTCAACAGCACAACAAACTACATCCTCCAAAATGATCATAAAGTTGAATCAACACAAAACTCAATGAAAACTGAACATTATAACCTTCATGAAAAGAGGATTTATTGCAGGACTGTTGAATTAGACTGCACACAACATTTTGCATGACATTTCTTATGGCTTTATTTTGAAAAGCTCTTGCTTCACTGTACTGTTATTCACTCCTATGCTCTGGGAGCAAAAGGACAGTTACTGTTAAAAAGAAGTCAACTACAGCCCTTTGTCACAAATCACCACCTGGGAAAAGTATCTGAAACATTCAAAGCTTAAAGTGGTCTTTAAGTGGTTTTTGGGCATTTTATGCTTTTATTAGAGCGACACCATAGAGAGATGACAGGAAATGAGGGCAGAGAGAGATGGGGAACAACAAGCAACAAAGGTCCCCTGCCTTAGTCCTGGCTGTCCCACTAGTATTCTACATATAAAGTCTTTTTTAAAAATCTTAAAAGTGTTGCAGCTTTTTGGTCTGCTATTCTTCTAATGTCTTCTGATGGGTCAACAACTGCTTTTATTTTGAAATTTCTGTAAGTGTAAATTGCTCACGTTCTAAAAAGTGAGTGAGTGTGGGGCATCCTGCAAGGGCGAGTGGTTGAGTCGCATATCATGCCAAATCCCTCGCCTCTCTACCCTCGATTCCTGTCTGGCCCAACTGTCAACAATCCAATAAAGGCAAAATGCCAAAAAAGAAATGTTTTCATCCAAGTGAATTTGATATCACAGACTGATGGCGTCCATAAATGAGACTTTCTTTTAATGATCCTCCACATCCCCTCTCCCCAGTGCTGTGCGGTGGCCTTCATTGAGAAGCTGGACGGCCAGTCTCTGAACCTGAGCTCTGAGGAGTTTGAGCTCTACATGTCAGGCCAGGCATCCCCCCACTGGCCACAGGCCACTGGAGCTTCCTCCTGCTCCCCAGGCAGTGCAGCTCTCAGTCAGGTCCACAAACGGCTGGACTTGCTGACAGGGCTTGGGGAAAGGCAGGAGCGGGTCATGGAGAAGGCTCGCCAGCTGGAGAGCGACCTCATCGACTGGACGGACGAAGTGGAGCAGAAGGTGCAGAGCGTTCTGGAGAGCTTTCCACCAGAAACACAAAACCCTACTGCAACCACAGCTAGTGGGACAACGTCTGCAGCAGCATCATCAGCGATTGACGCTGATAATGTCGAGAATGAGCTCCTGCCCCCACCACTGCAACCACAAGTGTTTGCTGGTTGATGTGAAGAGCTGTGCTCTAAAACAATCCTTAGAGGCTTTACTCCGCCCTCCCCCTTTTCCCTGCTGTTCAACTTTGCTGTCCGTACGCACATACAGCAGCCATCCAATATGGATCCCATTTCCACTCCAGCCATTTGTATACCATCCATCTATTGTCCTCGAGGCCCTGAAACTACACTGAACAGTAACAGAACTATTGAATTTAAGGAGTAGTTTAGCATTTTGGGAAGCACATTTATTCGCTTTTTGCAGAGAGTTAGATGAGAAGATCAATAACCACTCTCATGTCTGTTTGGTAAACATGAAGTTGCAGCCTGTTGGCTTACCTCAGCATAAAGGCTGTAAACAGGGAAACTGGGTTAGCCTAGCCTGGCTCTTTCCAAATATAACCAAAATTGTCCTACCAGTACCTCTAAAGCTCACAGATTAACACATTATATCTTGTCTGTTTAGTTTGTACAAAAACCTAAGTGTTGGTGCTTTGTGAGCTTTAGAGGTGCTAGTAGCTGAATTTTGTTGCCTGTGGACGGAGCCAGCTAGCTGTTTCCCCTTGCTTCCAGTGTTTGTGCCAAGCTAAGTTCACCTCCTAGTGAGACGTGCAGGGAAACCTTCCACAGAGTCCAGGAGGCACCCTGACAAGATGCCCAGACCACCTCAACTGGCTCCTTATAGTGCAAAGGAGCAGACTGACTCCACTCCAAGCTCTTCCTGAACACGTGTTGGTCACCCACATCTTCAGTACCTCAGTCCTTCTTCATCCTTGTTATTGTTGTTACATTTGTGCAGTCGGGATAAATGATTGGATGTGATTTTTAAACATGTTTGTGTTATTCACAACTTTTCAGACCAAGTTTTTGTTATTTTGCTGTGATGTCTCCAGGTATAGATTGAAGGCTCAAAGTGACCCGCAGAAACTTACTTCCCAACTTAACAGGAATTTTCAGTGAAACATGTTTTTGGGAAAGGAAATTGAGAAATCAGAATTTTGCAAAATTGAACTTCCCCTCACCAAAATAGCTCATGCTCTTGATTTGTGCGGTATTTACTGTGTATGTTCCCTGCCCTGCGGAGAAATATCCAGAGAGAAAGAGGTGTGTGTGTGTGTGTGTGGCAGTTGTGCATGCAGGAAAGTGTGTGTGAATGTGAATGTGTGTTGCATGGACATGTTACGCTAATGTCGACAAATCATTAAGTCCTCCCGATGTGTGTATGGATATTGTAGTCTTGTTGTCATGCCAGACGTCTCACTCCAGTCATAAGCTGGATGTACAGAGGTGATTTTATTTTTCTATAGAGTGACAGGTATCAATTCTTTTGGGTGCAATAGGAGACATTAATCCTGTAATATTTACAGTAGTAAAGAACATTGCTTGAAGACATGTTACGTGAATTCTAATGATTGAACAGTAAAATTTTCATCTATTCGTTTATCTTTACAAGAGTGTCATAAGCATGTCCCATAAATTAAAAAAAAAAACAGTTTTTAGATGATTTCTTTTTTTCTTTTTTGCTGTAGAAGCTGTTAAGTAGGTAAGAAGACAAAGATGATGCTGTTTCCTTGTAATCACACTCCTAAAGCTGGTTGCTTTACTAGTGCAGAAGAATCAACATAACATTACCAATTAAATTTTAGTTTGCACTTTTCTAATGTTTGATTTAGAAAGCTCTTAATTCAGAAGTACATTTAATGAAGGAAGTAATTTCTCTATTCAGTTGAAAGGATAATTGGTGAAAACGGTGTTGTGGGCTGTTGCTACGCAGACGAATTTCAACTGTCTTTGTATTCGGCAGAGGAAAATGTTTGGGAGAGTTGTATTTTTGTTGCTCTTGAGCTAATATTTCCTTATGTTGCTAGATTTCAATCTTTTGTTATTCTTATTTGCAACATTATAGTCACTTGCTGTCTGATTTAGTTTGAGAAAAAATGTTTAATGCAAACTTAAACAATAGCTTGAATAACTTAATATTGCACTGTATGCAGAAGCCATTTATCAGGTATTTTAAAGAAGTTCATCTTTGTAACCTTATAGGTTTGTTATTTTATCACTTGGGAGAAAGTAACTCAATACTGTCTTTTATTTAAATGTAACTTATTGGGGCAGTATTGTTTAATTGCATCTATGGGTGTGTGATGAAGATTAATAAACATTGAAAATGCAGTCGTGTGCAGTTCCTGTTCATCCTGTTTCACATGGCTGTCATGATTTTGCAAGCTTGCAAGTTAAGGCACTGAGAATTTAATTGTATAGGTCTATTCCATAGTGGAGAGAGGGAAAAGGAGAAATACAACATTTTTCTGGAAGTCATGAACCTTCTTCCCCATTTTGGAAATGGTCAAAAGGCTCTTTCAGATAAACTTGTGAACTTAAGTAATTTCAATGTTACAACTTTTACAGCAGCACAAAACAACAAAGAGGAAGGAAACAGTTGAAGAACTATTTCAAATGAATAAAACAGTAATAAATAAATGACATTCAAAAGCTATGTACAAATGTATTTCAGTTAGGCAATGTACATGATTTGTGCAAACATGTGCAAAGTAGTGTAACTCAACAGCCTTATTGAGGCAGTCAAGAGTCCTAGTAAAGCAGGGATAGGTTTCTACATCTATAACATACACTATGTTATATTCATAATATAAAAATAATAAGCGTTAAATGTCATTTTGTTAAGAATGTATTCATGAAGTAGTAATCAAGTGGGTATCTTCCAAAGTGAAATTCTGTACTAAAATGACTAAGTTTGGAAGATACTCAGTTGATTTGTCTAACTCAGACTGCTGAAGCCTCAAATAAACTTTGACTGAACTTAAGATCAGTTTAGTCGATTTTACACAGAACAAGGACTGTGAATTTTGACCCCCATCACTTACATTACAAATTCTTTAGGAAGGGAGCTTCTCACAGCCAATAACTCCTTCAACCTCAATGTGAATGGGACCTTAAGTATAAATGTTTGAAATACAACATATAACACCAAAATAAAATAGTGTTTCATAAGTATAACTAATAGAATTTCCTTAGATTACTGAGTTTATTCAATCTCATCTCATCGGAGAGGGATTCAAAATAATAATCAACTGAAACTCAGAATGTGTTACTTTCACTTCCCTGTTTTCACTGGTTTCCAGGATTGAGGTATACCTCACATGGGGTCAAGTAAATTAAGTAGAAATGAAGAAATAACTTATAGCATTCGTTTGTGGGAAACAGAAAATATTGGCCACATCAATACTACTATATTCATAAATTCCATTAACTTTGATATGGTGAAAGATGACGGTCCCTTATACTGTCATTCACCCGATGTTGTTAATTTTTTTGTTTTTGAAAAAAGGAAAACCTCATGCGGTCCCATAAAAGTTGCTTAGTGTTTAAAATCAAAAAACGTAACTTAGCTCAGAAATGGAAGTGTTTGGGTGAAAAAATGGATATCCCACGTGATATGTTCAAGCTCAGAAAAAACATCACTTTCACTTCCCTCCCCATTAGAAATAAAAGATTGTCCCTCAGTGTGTGCTTCTCACAAACAGATTCACCAAAATGGACACGCTCATTACCCTCCTTGGTGAGTTTCCTTCAGATCTCAATATCTCAAGAATCTAACATTGTGTTTAAAATATTCGTATCTGATTCATTTGTCTTATGCTCGATTATTTTCCTTTTTCAGTTCTTTCAACACTGCCACAGCTTGTGGTACCTGAGGGTGTGTACCAAATATTCTTAGAATTAAAAATACAGAACAACTTTGCATAACATAATGTTAATATTTGTATACATACTGTATACTGTATCAATAGAATCAGTATGTTAGCTTATGTTTCTGCTGAACAGATATTATGTGATATTAACTAGATGAGTTACACATTGACATTCATAATCGAAACAGTGTACAGACGATTTAGATTCTTTTGGGATATATTCCTCCCTAGCAAACGTTTATGTGTTTGTCTCCATAGATCCCCCTGCGACCTCAATCCAGGCTGTACTGGAGATGGTGTCAGGGGAGTCAAGTATCTTCTCTGGGGAGAGTGTCGAGCTGAAATGCAGCATTTCTGATCCCAACCAGGCAACCTGGAGTTACCGGTGGTTCAGAGAATCTAAGCAGCTCCCACAGAAAGGGGAGAACCTCATTCTGTGGAAAGCCCATATTAAAGAGAGTGGGAAATTTTACTGCCAGGGAGCGAGGGACACAATTGTGGGAGACATATTAAGCCTCAAAAGTCTGCCTGTGGAGATCAACGTTGATGGTGAGATCTTGTTTATCAGTATCATTAGAAATCTCCTTGATTCCATTTCAGGACTCCTTCCTCTTTTTCCTACTTCTGCTACTCCTGTTAACACAGATAATTGGGGACCACCAAACTCTTGCTGCCCTGAACTTCTTTTAAGCATTGTATGGCTGTATGACTGATTGTGCATTTGTTTTTAGATATAGTGACAAATTTGAATGATTTAGTCTCACAAGACTTCTCAAACATGCTGCCATTGCCTTGTTTTATTATTGTGTATATCAATACAAGAGAACAGGATCTGATTCCAAGGTAACTTTCCTCTCTGCAATCTTCGTTCAGGAGGGTGGGCTATCCTGCAAGTCCCACCGCGTCCCAGCTTTGTCGGAGACACCTTGATGGTCACATGTCGCATCCGAAACAAACCCCAACTTCATGAGGTGATTCTGTACAAAGATGGCGTTGAAGTTCTGAGACAAAAAGGCCTCAACCCACATCTCTACCTGACCAACTTGACCCTCGAGGACCAAGGAAAATATTCTTGTAGGGCTTCCTGGGACGTAGACGGCTATACACGCTCTGTAATTTCAGCGGTCACTCCAGTGGAGGTCTTAGGTGAGTTTACACAATGGGTTGCATATGCTGAGTTTGGTTGTGGTTGCAGGTCACATGTTAAAAGAATATTTCGACACTTTGGGAAATGCACTTATTCACTTTCTTGCCAAGAGTTAGATGAGAAGATCGATACCACTCTCATATCTTTCCATTCAATATCTACGGCCGGCTAAACATAGCTTAGCATAAGGGGGAAACAGTCTGGCTTGTCACCTCTAAAGCTCACTAATGAACACGTTATATCTTGTTTTTTTATGAGCGTAAAAAAACAAAACTTTGTGGTTTCGGGATGTTATGAGCTGGACTATTTCTATGCCTGGAGCAGTGATTTTGTTACTTGGTGGAGTCTTGTTGTCAGACTTTGGGAAGTCACTTCGCCCGGCCTAGAAATAGTGCCACATACTGTTTAACCACCTGTAAAACCACAAATAGTTGTTTTTACACCTATACTGAATGGTAAATATAAGGCCACAGCTAGCAGCGTGTTAGTTTAGCTTAGCGCAAAGACAGGAAACATGGTGAAAACAGCTAGCTTTGTCCAAAGTAACAAAAGCTTACCAACATCTCTCACAGTACTTCAATTTTTTGTATGGATTAAACAAACTAAATATAACGTGTTCATTTGTGAGCTTCAGAGGTGCTGTTTGGAGGATTTTGTTACCTTTGGAGAGTGCCAGGCTAGCTGTTTCTCCCAGTCTTTATGCTAAGCTAAGCTAAACAGCTGCTGGCTGTAGCTACATATTTTGTGTACAGATATGAGAGTGGTATCGATCTTCTCATCAAATGTGTATATTTTTTATTTTTTATTTTCTATGTCTTATTTTTATATTTTGTACATACTTTTAGCTCTAAATGATGCTACTTTTACTCTTGAATGGGACCACCGGTACTGTACAATTTCCCCCCGGGGCTCAATAAAGTATTTCTGTGTGCTCCCCAAAATGTCAAAATGTTCCTATATTCCTAATTAATTCCCAACAAACAATAGGGAAGACAATATTCTCTGGAAATTATTTTAAACTATTTCAATGTTTTCTCTCCTGTGGCTCTATCTCAGAGGTTCTGACGCAGCCAAGATTGGAGATTGTTGCAGATGCTGTGCTGATTGCAATAAATAGGATGAAGCTCATCTGCAACCTCAAATACAACGCTCCTGCTCCTGCCCCTCCAATACAGTACTATTTCTACAAGGATAACAGCCGGCTGGGAACATCAACCTCTGAAAACCATGATGAGGTCCAACGGACTCCAGGCCAGTACAGCTGCAAGGCCAAGGTGCCTGAGTTGAACCTCTCTAGGTGGAGTGAGCCCAAAAGCTTTGGGCGTTAAGTGGCAGGTCATTAGAAGTAAATGCAACCTGCTCTCCTCGACTAAAAGTTTAAACCCTATCCTCTTCCTGAATTGTCAACATAATGAAACATTGTGCAGCAGTTGTGAAACTTCTGAGGTCAACTTGGTCTCCGGCCCAAAAAGACCACGGACAATGATGCCTCTAATTCTTCATCCCAGAACCCCACAGCCTTTAACGCCCCCAAACTCCTCCCCAGACCTCTCCTGCCTCCTGCAACTGAGCCAACAGTAGCCCGGCCCTCCCCTCACAGATCCACTGCAAGTGTTTCTTTTATTGAAGACTCTTCAGACACTGTCCTTAAGTGAAAACTTACCATACATTACAGACCACTGCAGAAATGAATGATCCTAAAGATCCTGATTGACTGATGATTGATTGACTGATGTGTAACTGATACCATATTGGGTAAAGCAAATAAAGCATTCCATAAATAATATGTACTGCTGGATTTTATTTTCAATGAACACAATCTTTCTTTACAACCCTATTGTACAGCAATACTGCTTACATATTAGAAGAATTGGTATATTAACATGGACAGTAGATTTACAGTAAGAGTAATAATACAGTTATAGGTCACAGTGATATTCTCTGTATACTTAACACATACATAATATATTTGTATATCTCTTTTTTTGCAATTAGATATAGATAGCCATGGTCATCAGTGATAGTGGAGACAGGACAGGAAGCAGAGGTCAGAGTGCAACAAAGACAGCAGCGTACAAAGAGGAGGAAGATGGGAAGAACAAAATATGAGGTGGTGAAGGACCTTTTTTTGGGGTCAGACAAGTGAGGTACGGGTGGCATGGGGTCATGGCAGGTATACCATCAATAAATACTTAAGAGATATGGGTTTGAAGGAGTAAAGGCAATGTTCAGGAACACTTCGAAAAACTGAAAAAATTTATGCACACCTGAATGTATCATAGGTGCATTGGTGGGAAGCACAACTTGAATAAAAATAACAAAACCCCCTGCACACTGTCTCGCTCTCGGACTACAAGCACAACAGTTTCATATATGTACACTGATACTGGGTAAATTATCATAAATAGAAATCCTATAATTTTATAATACACAGAGCACTATTGTTTTTTTTTTTGATTATTTTGTTTTTTGTTTTTTGACCATTAGATAGTTTGGGGTTGTTATATGGATGTTTTTGTAGTGCTCTATATATGATGTCATTTATGATGAATAACGGCACTTTTGCCCTTAAATACTTTAAGTATACGTAATACTTTTTAATTCTCCTACTCTTTTCATAGTGTGATTTTATTTTTAAATGCCTTCTTCTCTTCTTCTCCATAATTACCTGGTTAGCAATGTGTGTGTTTTCTCAAGATCTTTCACCCACCACTTGACTTAATTTTTGGCAATTGAATAATTAACCCTGCATCTATGAACATAAAAGAACTGTTGTGATGAAGGTCATGTAGATCAAGACATTGTAGATAAATATACCGGCAGTAAACAAGACAGTGTGTGCAAGTGTTTTTCATTTTTATTCAAAAGGTAACAGGTAAATAAGAGGATACTAGTAAGGTGATAATACAATAAACATGATCTTGATATTGTCCTTAAATTTTCAGACTGGTGCGCAGTACAGCTTTCGAGCAGTTCATCACTAATGAGTAAAGTGTAGCACCATCAGTATTTGGCCTTTTCTTGGATATAGTCAAGTTGGAACAGTCTAATAGAAGAAGATATTTTGAGCACAGTGTCAGGCCTTGTCTGAGTAAAGCAGGAATCCAGAGAAAATGCTGTCATCCTCACTACTGGCATACGCTCCATTCCAGTCTCTGAGCGTCTCCATCCACACCTGATCACCCACCACCAGCCGCAGCACCACCAGAGTGGACGCCTGGTCAATGTCTTGACCGTACAGTGAATCCCGTGTCCTTACCCGCCGTGACCCGTTCACTACCAATGTGGCTCGCAGTGGCTGATTGCGTACAGTGATGTGGAAGGAGAAGACGTAAACCCCGGCATGGACGCATGTGAAACTGTTGGAAGTGACATTGAAGTGGTTCTCGTCGTTGTAGAAGACTTTGTCAAAGCGGATCGGGAAGCCAGAAGGAGGGAAGGACTTTCTTGGGGAGATACCAACACTGAAGGCTGAGCGTTTCTGGGGAACCCCTGATCCCTTAGCTCCTTTGAATCCACGGATGCCCCGCTCACCTCTCATCCCAGGGTAACCTCTGTCCCCTTTTGGCCCAAGCATCCCTCTTATTCCTTGTGGTCCCTGAGATCCTCTAACCCCTGGTTCTCCTTGTGGTCCAGGAGGTCCCTGATCCCCTCTGACGCCTACAGGACCAGGGGAACCATGCTTGCCATTGATTCCTGGAATGCCCATCACTCCTGGGATGCCAGGAGGCCCAGAATCCCCTCTTTCCCCTTTCTGTCCTCTCTCCCCGAACGTGCCACACTCCCCCTTATCCCCCTTGTCTCCCTTAGCACCTGGCTCAACAGCTACTCCTGGAGGTCCAGCTGGCCCCTCTTTTCCCGGTTCTCCTTTCTCACCAGCAGTCCCATTCTGGCCAGGTTCCCCTTTCTCCCCACTACCACCTTTGACACCTTGCAACCCTATTTCACCTTTCTCACCTTTTGAGCCAACATCACCTGCAAGGTAAGGGAAACTGTCAGACCTGTTGACTGTTGCCTGGCAACAATATAATAGAATTCAACAATCACAAAGCAAAAGTTTGCACCTTTTTGTCCTGGTTTCCCTGGGACTCCTGGTGGCCCGCCTGTCCCACTGCTTCCTCTGTCACCCTTTTCCCCTAAGAAATTGGCATAATAAAACCTCAACTAACAATATCTAACATAAGCAATATGAATATGTCTTTTTTTTAACTAGTGCTACTAGATGAAGAAGAACAATATATTTAAAGGCCCTGCAGAGCACAAGCCCAGAGGCCCAAGTGGTCAGGGGGCCCCAGTGCATGTACAAACAAATCAACACATTCTTAAAGCGACTATAGGGTAATCACCATTATCACTGACAGTCAGTAGCTTTTAGCAGTGGAGCTCCCCTCACTGGTGACTGACAGTGCCACTGTCAGCTCAGCTGTGATTCACAGTACGTTACTTCCTCATTAAAGGCTTATTAGATGACGGCAAAAACCACAGAAACAAAAAAAAGAACCTGATAACTCATAAATAATGACATCAGGCTATGTGAACAGTGATGTGTTCATCTACTGTTGTGTGTACTGAAGTGTAATGGGCCTCTGTGCTTTACATGTCTGTGCCCAGGGGCCCATTGTCTCATAATACATCTTTGTTATATATGATAGGTCATGGCTGTATTCTGCATTCTTGCAATATATGATAATAAAATATTTTGCACTAGGCAATTTTAAATGCGTATTTAATCATATTAGACTCACCTTTGTCTCCTTTAAACCCCATAGGACCACTCACTCCCGGTGGTCCAGGTAAACCAGCTACTCCTGCAAGGCCTCTTTCACCTGGCAGCCCTGGACAAGCAAACATTGGCAAAGTTCAAAATGCTGAAAGCTAACATACAAATAAATGAATTGATTAAATGTAAAGTATTTTATACCTGCCAAGCCTCTGTCTCCCTTTGGCCCCCTGGGGCCTCTCTCAGGTGGACAGCACTCACAGAAGTTGAAGTAGCACTCGTTGTAGTCCAGGGTGTAGTTCTCAGGGCCAACACCAGGGGATTCAGTGCTCTCTGTGTAGTACTGTGGAAAGACGTGAGTGGGATAGGTGGTCCTCTCTGTGGTGGGAAGCGGCTGCGGCTCCACAGGATTTGCACTAGGCATTACCTTGAGAGTCTTGGGCATGCTGGTGGTCACAGGGCTGTGCACGGTGATCTGAGGGACGGGCTTCTTGGTGTATTGGTACTTTGGCTTCTGTGTAGTCTTAGCCTCAGCACAGGACATCACAGTGAGTGTAACCACAACTACAGCCACAAGGGTCAACTGACAGGAGATAATCCTCATGGTTGACTGGGATCTGAGAACAGATGAGTTTATATGTTTGTACATGACACTTTCCTTCTGTTTGTCTGCACTAATTCCATTTTCCATCTACTTTAGGTTTAAAGACAAGAGGTTACAAAGACAGCACATGCTGATGAACAGTTCACTGTTCACTGTGCAAATCACTCAGTACTAACAAGTGATGTTAGTCATTCTCAATGTAGTGTTTCCATTTCTGATTCTTTTTCTCTGTTTCTCTGTTTCCACCTATATATTTCCCACATTGCTAATTTCAGATTGGAGCTTTCTCAGTCATGTGTTTGACCATTCAAAGCTGCTTTTATGGTTGTATATCAGTAAACTATGCAGCTACAGTGTTTAACTGCAATGAAAACCTTCATCTTCTTGGGTAATGATGGTACATTTTTGAAGTCCAGTATGCTTCTCAACTTAGATATGACATTCTTTACACATTAACTAATAATTGCAATAAGTTACCCATCATGCTGACATTCAACTTTCTGTGCAAAATGTATAATTCAACAAAACTGATAAGACTCACCCAGTTATGCATAAGTGGTATGGTCATTTATCCTCTCTAGCAGTCGCTTGGAAGCAGCACGAGGAGCTCCAGGTCTCTCTCTGATATCTCTGCCAGGCTTGGGCGAAAGAACATCCCCACCAATGGGGGTGTTTGCTGGAAGCACAGGGGGAGGTCTGAAATCCAACTACGGCGGGCTGGAGCTGACCCAAGGAGAACCACTGTGCTGTGGCCCATTCTCTGTACCCCTGTTGTGTAGAAAGGTGCTTTTGTGACACGGGATACAGCGCCCGCCAGGAGCACTCCCTCGCTGTGAGCTAGGCGAAGAGCAAAGGCCGTGGGGCAATGGGTCACCCGATACGGGAGGCATTCCTCCAACATCCAACCTACTACCCAGGCTCTTATGGTGGGACAAAGCAAGCAAAGAGGGTTCTGTGACGGAGGCCAGGGCACTACAACAGCCTTTTTTCAAGCGTAGGTTTTGGACACTACTCTGCATGTAGCTGCAAGCAGGAAGATGCAAACTGCTTTTACAGACCTTCTACGTGTATAGTGCCACAGTTAGCGGTTTGAGAGTACACCTAGATGACTATATCCGCAGTAATTCATTTAAAGGACTTATTACTAGATCTGCAAACTGGTGTGCAGCACAGGGAGCTCAGTATTTACAATCTACTGGTACTTGGTAAACATCCAGAAGGAAGCTTTAGCCTAAAGAGCACTGATAATCTCCTCACTCAACAGTTGCTAAACTTGAGCTGTTTGTCAAAGGAACCAGCTTATCTCCCTCAAATCAGTGCAGTTGCAATGCTTGCCTGATCACTGTGACCGACTTTCTGCACATGAGCCCCCAAGACTGCTGGCAGCTACATCTGCTAACTATGATTCATACTGTGTGGCTGGACAATGATTCATTCTTATGGTGTAACAAGATAGCATCGGGTTTTTGTAGAAAAGTGATTTTCTGGTAGCTGTCTAGTCGAAACTCTCGACTTGCCAGTGACAATGAATGCTTGAGCAGTGGACATGCCTCAGTTGTCAAAGACCTCACGTCCTCAGAGGGATCTATGACCAGCTATGAGTGAGCAGGAAGAAGGGAAATGAAATTTGGGAAACAGAGAGGGTGTGATGGAGGGATGAGGAGAAATCTACAAAATAGGAGAAGATTGTGTTTGTTTAAGCTTTATTTTCTAACGTATACCTTTCTTTATCTCCTCACCTGCATTTAGATGCTCTTCTTCCCAGCAGCTCAGGTGAAGTGTCCTTGACTTGCCCCTTCATAAAAGACAAATAGATGGAGTGTAAGATATGCAGCTGAGTCCTGAGAGAGAGAGAGGGGTTCCTCTGGGGTTCTCCATGCCCGACCTCAACCCCATCGTCTCTCAGCTCCATTCAGACCACACACAACAGCAGCGGTCAGCTTACAGTGCCCAGCTGGCCACAGAGGACCCAGGCGCCGCTCACCTGTCCGTTCATTTAACACTGGCACCAGCCCTGCCCTCAGCTTCCATCCACACAGACTATAGAGCAAGGGATAAGGAAGGAGTTAACTTACTCAACGGGTGCAGCCGAGCAGAGAGAGGACCAAAGATGACTTGGATGGATGGAGGTGTATTGCCTTACATTAACCCTATTCATGTAAAGGAGATCTTGAAGCTGCAGTGAATGTGTATAGAGTGAGTTAGAGAGGGTGAGAGTGAGACAATAAGATAGAGACTTGTTTAGTAACCAACACAGCATCCAGTCACTCTGTATGATTAGTCCTCTGTTCACCAGTACTAATAAGGCCATAGACAGTTTTTTTTGTTCTTCACTATGGGACCTTATCAAAGAAAATCTAGATCCTGCAGAATTAGCAGCTAATGACTTTGGCAAGAGATGTGCTGGCAGTGAAGACACATCTCATGTAGTCAGACAGAGTACAAAAACACTTTCTCCTGCCACACTTTCTCTGACAAACCTCTCTGGTGTTCTAATGGCCTCAATGTTGGTTGTGTAAATATGAAGCCCTTTTCCTCAAGAGAAAAGCTGTTCTGCTCATGGTGAAATCTGCATTTATTTACATACACGTGTTAGTAGTTATTCAAAAATGATCAGCAGAGAGCTAGACGTCCAACAGACACAGACCAATGTTGTATTTATACAGGATATTAAAAATGATAAAGAGAGATTTTTCTTATTTTTCTGATTTTTGAATGAATGTTTGTGATTGTTTTCTGTAAGCAATAGTTCGACATGTTTGGACTTTTTTACTGAGAGCTAGATGAAAGGATTGATACCACTCTCATATCTGTCTGTTAAATATGAAGCTACAGCCAGTAGCCGGTTAGCTTAGCTTAGCACAAAGACTGGAAACGGGGACACAGCGAGCAACAAAAAGTCCGGCACCTGCGTAAAACCACAACCTTTAGTGGATTAAACAAACAAGATAGAATGTGTAAAGTAATGAGCTTTAGAGGTGCTGAAGATTTTGTTACCTTTGCACAAAGTTTCTGTTTCCAGTCTTTATGCTAAGCTAAGCTAACCGGCTGCCGGCTGTAGCCTTATATTTAATGGACAAGTATGAGAGTGGTATCCATCTTCTCATCTAAATCTCGGCAGTTAGAAACTGGAACTATTGCTGTAAAGAGGAAGCTAACACCAGCTGAAAATCTGTTTTTGCCAACCTCCGGTAGTTTAATTTCTTAGTTTGCTGCAGTAATGTATAAGCCTGAGATCACTGTTTTTTAGGTGTGGTTATAGGTGCAACAAAGCAGACTTCTGACCATACCCAACAGAGGCAACATATTTTAAATTTCAACCAGAAAGGGCAGTAAAACACTGCTTTTTACCCTGATGTTACGTTACTCTTTAAATACAATGCTGTGAGCAGAGAGCGCTGGGTGGCTTATTTCCTTTGGTAGTAAACATAATGCACAGGCGACTGACTGCTGGCCTCTTGGTTCAATTTGGTGGTTGGGAGAAACAAACAGGGTCCTGCAAGTTCCTGGAGTGCTTTGAGGTCATGAGTTGTGTCTCCAGAGAACAGGAACAACCTAAAGTCCACCCTCTTGTTCCCTCTCTCCTTCTTTACTCCTCCTACCCCATCCTCCAACTCCATAGAACTTACCACACCTCCCTAATGTACTGTCCCACTGCAGCCTAATTGTATTTCTCCTACCTTTTGCATAACAAAGGTCCCACACCTAGTCCACCAACTGCCCTCATACTCCCCTAAATCAACAAACAGCCCTGAAATTATAAAATAAACAGTAATCTTGCCTTCACCTTTATACCACTCAACTTCAGTCCTAAACGGACCCTGTGAAGATCAGACAGGTTTGATATCTAGTGGAAAAGAAAATACAAAACTGTCTCGCTCCCTCCTTTGTGTGTTTCACACTTAAATTCTTCTTACCCTGTCAAACATTCCTTCACAGCAGCTTGCACACATTTATGGACATTTCCCTCTATATTAGTACTAGAGTGTTTTCTTAACTAGATTCACTAGATTCAGAGACTGACTGAGATGATTTGCAAAGAATGAGATTATTGTCGTCACATCTGTACTACATTGAGCAAAAGATTATGTCTCTACTTGACCACTTGGTGGCAGACTTGTGTTTTAGGTTTAACCACATGAACTGTTACAGTTACAGACTTTGAATGATTTAGTGTAATTGTTAAGATACCTGATCAGACCCCAACAAAAATGCATGTAATGACTTTGTGGTATGTACAAAAATACATATCAGCTCATACTACGCCTTACTTGAACCTTTACGATTTACATTATCCAGATGGTGATGATGAAGTATATTTAGGAGCACAACAATCCTGTCTCTTTATTAAGCTCTTTGCCTACTTTCACTGTGAGCCAAACGTAGCACAACTTGTTTTCTTTTGTAGTGAAAGTCCATTGACCAGGTTGGGGTTTGGCTCCAGCTGTGGTTTTATGCCTTGCTGGGCTCAGGCCAACCACTCCTAGACTCCTATTGACTGATTCATAGCTCAGATATATTGTAGAGCTGGGAGCTGTTACATGAGGTGATTTCCTCCTCCATCTTTGATCAACAAAAAATGGCAATAATTGCACAATCATACTAAAGTGCCACAGCACAAACCTTGGCTGATTGCACAGAGATCAGGCCAGAAATAAACATTGAGTGGGACATGCAGCAGACATAAAACAACATATTCATTTATCTTCAGACCATGATAATATGATCCTGTACCTGGTCTCTGCTGTGGATGATATTCACAAATCATGTTACTACTTGGGCCATTGTGTCTAATCTAATCTGTGCTCATTGTTTGCTCAGTGGATGATTTGCCAACAAGCAAATCAAAAGAGCCTTTGTTTTTCTCTATATATGAAGAGTTTCAATTAAAAATGAGAAATCCAACCATTAAAGAAGGAAAATGACTGTGGAAAATGTACAAGTACTGAAGCTTGTTGGCTAACAAAGTATTCCTTTATTATGGTGTCATGGGAAAATGTATTTATATATCCATAAAAACATATACTTAGTATGAATGGGACTTTGGAAATTACCTAATCTCATCATTACAAGGAAAAACACAGTTAAAAGAGTGTGTTTAACCAAACCCCCACCCAATATAACAACAGACACAGAGGCACACTGTTGGGTGTGTGTCTCTGTGTCTGTTGTTATATAGTGTGCAAATAATGTTCCCTCAAAACAAGCCCATTAAATAAGACATTATAATAGCAGGGTATATATTATTTTGATGTGACAGATCTCTACACAAGTGACTCACATGCTACCCAATTGTTGCTAAATGTGTTTGGTTTCACTATGAATCACAAGACTGAATCATACAATTAACTGGGAAACATTCAGATTTGTTGGTCATATAAAACAATGCACAATTCATCTGATGTCTTTAAAATATACAGATTTTGTGGCAAATGCTTTATTAAGTCATTGGCATTGCAGATAATAAAATTGCAATAAAGACAAGGTTCTTATTTTAGATAATGAATGCTGCTACAGTTTGCATAGCTACGTACATGTTAGTGCAAAAGCTTTAGATTAGATTCAGATTTAAGATGCTGTTGAGATCATTACATTTGAAAGACTGTCCGGTGATTAGAAAACTTCACTACTATAATTCACAATTTTTGTATACTGCGGTTATCAGTATGATGTGTATTAACGACATGTTGTTGTCATACAGTGCAGTACAGTACATAAAACACATGTCTGGTGACATATATATATATATATATTCTTGGACAGACTTTTCCAAAACCAGATTACACAAAGAAAATTAAGTATATTCTGTTTCGTTAGTGACCAGAAGAGAACATTAAGTGTAATAATTACAAAGTAACCAGCCAAGTGTTAATCAGGGAATATAAACGTATCATCACAAAGTTAATTTAAAGATCATGTACAAGCTGTACTGCCTATTGTTGTCCATGTCATAGATTGTGGCTTAACAGCAGCCTTAAGTTATTACCATGGAGACATTCATTGTAATGGCACACACCTGTAGAGCTGAACAATAGCACCTATTGCAGGACGCTGTTTAGTTGTTAAAGTCGGTGTGTGCGTACATGTATGTGTGTGTGTGTGTGTGTGTGTGAGCGTGTATTACTCATGTTGTTGGGTCATAAATCTCTTTACACAATCACATTGTGGGGACTCGCCTTCCTTTTGGGGACAAATTGCAAGTCCCCGTAAATCAGTAACTGTTAGGGTTGGTTTAAGGTTAGGGTTAGGTTTAGGTTTAGGTTTAGGTTAGGATTAGGCAAGTAGTGGTAATGGGTATGGTAAGTATCTAGGAAATAAATGCAAGTCTATATAATGAAGTGATGGAAACACGACTGTGTGTGTGTGTGTGTGTGTGTGTGTGTGTGTGTGTGTATCTGTGAGTCTTGAGCCAAAGTGGAAGAAGATATTAAGTTGGTAATGATGTTAATATAATTGAAGGCTGTACCCTGGTTGCAGTGGCAGTGTTGGTGTGCATTTGTGTGTCACGTACCTGTCTGTCTGTGGACATAACAGTTGCGAGGAGTCCCCCCAGTTTTATTTGGGAGAAACGGTCATAGGGCACATGTAAACACAACAGAAACAAGACACCACCCCTCTGAGTGTGTTTTGAGGGCGCTTGAGTCTGCAGATAGCTTTGTTTACACCTTGTCATTATGGAGATAACATCTGACCTCTTACTTCATGGGATACAAATGAACAAGTGAAGTGTAAACAGAAGACAGTTCTTCAAAGACGCTGAGGCCAAAAACGATGCCTTTTTTATGTGAGTGGAGAGGAGAGGAAGTGAGGTACAAGTAAGGAAAGGAAAGGAAAAGAGATGAGAGGAAAGAAGAGGCGAGGAGGAGAGGAAGTGAGGTAAAGGAAATTATAGGAGGATAGATGAAAGGAAAGGAAATGAAAGGAAGGAAGAGGAAAGAAAAGGAGAGGAGAGAAGATGAGAGGATGTGTGGTACAGAACAGGATAAAGGGTGAGGATAGTGGAATAAGGGAAAGAAAAGGAGAAGAGAAGAGAAAAATGGAAAGGAAGGGAACAGAGAGCAGAGGAGAGGGGCTTCAGTAGTGTTTTGGGATGAGCCTGGATGTGCAGGCTGAGAACTGAAGGTGTTGCAGCTATTGTGTTCCTGGGAAAAAAAAAAAAGATGGAGGTGTCCAGTTACAAGGCATAAACATAGTTACCTGTCCAGTCCCTCTACTGCAGCTAAACTCATAACCAAAACAATTTCCTTTTCCCTCATCCACCATCCATGTTGATAATATTGCAGGGGATTTGCATGTGCAGTGCAAATTTAATTTCAGCACCATTCATTTCACTCTATTCTACCAGCAAGCCTTTAAAACAGGTTTTACTTCTCATCATTTACATTGATTTAAATTGTGTCTGTGCCAGCCAAGAGGGTGGGCATGGCAGACGTCAGGTAAACAGAGCTTTGTGGGCATAGGCGGGTTGCCTAGTATCTGCAGTAGTGAAAGCAAAGCCCCGGGTACTCATTCCTGCACTGTCTGGGGAAAACTGGTTTGGTGGCTCTGCCTCTTATTGTGTGATTTCATTTTATGTGGTAGAGTCAATTGTGTCAGGAATGTGCTACCCATAAGCCTTTGTTTTGCTTGTTCTACCATTTCAAAGTAAAAACTGAAGGCATAACAGACTTGATATTCTGCATGAATACTTATTTCAAACTAACAGTATCCACAGACATTCATATCAAAAAACAAACTAGGATGAGAAAGAGAACAGTGGTTCGAGTATCTTCAGATATCTTTATTTTCAGAATATTGCAGTGACGTGTTGCTATCATGTATAAATGTACCATTTATTTTGGTGAATGGTGAAAAAAGCTTCTCAGAGAGCTCTTCATTCTCGGCACAGGAAGTGTCTGGACCTACTGCATATGTTTAACAAAACTGAAATGAAATTAGACAAACTGGGAACAATATAAAGGCATTTTCAGGTGGAGATACAAAGTAAAGAACAAATGATGTATTATTTATGACAACAAGAGAACATAGATATAAATAATCAAAGAAGTTTGGTAATTGACATTGTAACCAGCCAAGCATTTACCAGTGTATATAAATATATAACTCCATATAAATAAAGTTAACTTAGAGATCATGATTAGACTGTAATCAGCGAGCCCTTGACCCAAAGCACAAATAATCAAAGATGATCTTAAGCACACAACTACATGCAGTGCTCACCACAACAACCAGATACACTACGACTTACTCTCTCTCTCCGCTTCTTTCTCTACAGATCAACTATAGATAAGGAAGACAGTGTTTTTGGTCGGCCAGTCAGGCTTTGCTTTTCATTCAGGTCAGTTTGACTGCAGTGTCTGTGCATTTTGCATGTGACAGCAAACAGTTCTGCTTTGAGTTCAGAGGCTGTCGATTAAGTAAAGCTACGTCATTAACAAAGCCAAGCCTAAAACGCAAAGGTGCGTTGTATCAATATTTGCTCATGCTCAGTGCAGAGAACGCCTTCCTGACATACCAACAATTACAAAAACAGGAGATAAAGAGAGGGCTTGGCACACATCTAGTATTTCGTTTTATTACTCATTTTGACCCGTAAACGGTAAATGTAGGGAATTTTACATTCATTGCATATGGGCTCTTCTAAGAACTCTCTCTTTGAAGATCAGCTATGCGGTGACTTGAAATGTGCAATGTACAGTGCATGAAGGCAACTAAAAAAAGGTGACAGTGGTTCTGATACAAAACCATAGATCAATCAGTAACATTAAGTGCACGTCACAGATGGCGTCTTGTTGCAGATGAACACAGACACATACTTAAAGGGGCACTCCACCGATTATACACATCAAGTTCAGTTTACTCGTCACAGAGAGTTCTACTGAACCTGTGACAACAGTTGTATAATGTCCTCTGTGGCTCTGAAGGGAGCTTTCCTGTGGCTGTGTCTGAAATCACTCCCCCGTTCACTCGTTCACTAATTCATATACAATAAACACTCAAGAGTTTACTCTCTATAGCGAGGAGTAAATTGAGAATTCAGACACTTATGAATCACAATCATTTTGCATCATCACTGACACATGTGGAGTCGACAGAGAGAGAATGTTATTTTCACATCTATAACATGCAACGTATTACATTGTGGGATTGATTGCAGAAAGTAGTGTACATGCCATGAACACTACTTTTTTTGTTCCAGTATTGGCACTTTTGAGGGCACTATATAGTGCATAAATAATGCATTATATAATAGATAGTGATTCTGGACACAGTCAGTGTCTGAAAAACAACCCAGATAATGTCATCAGGGTTATCTCTGCTTGGGCTTGGAGACTACAAACATTTAAGAGGTGTTACAAACTTGGGGTGTTGGGTTTAAAAGATGTGGGTATTAACCAGTCAGGGACCAAAAGACCCTATTGAGTTGTATTATGGGAAATGTAGGATCCAGTGTTGACTTGAGACTAAAGGTCAGAATGTTTCAATTGACCACTCTCTTTTTAAACTGCCTCTAAAGTCTACCCATTTTATGGAAGTGACTAAATCGTTGGAATGCCCCTTTAAAGACTGCAGCTTATAAATCACGATGGAAAGCAAGTCTAGTAGTGTTTTGTAGTGAGCATGCAAATGTACTACCCACTTATGACCCTATCATGCAAAAAACCAATAGGTGGTATGCACTCACACAGGACATATGGTGATAAAAAACTAATTGGACACACAACATTTCACAAGACGTTTCACAGCGAGGGCGTGAAAGTAATTTACAGTCGTGTGTCTAATACCATGGGGTAAGGCCAGAGGGTTCAGGATGTAAAGAAGATAGTAAGGCTCTGATTTCTGGATCATTCCATTAAGATCTTCACGTTTTCAGTCTAGATTAGCTGAGGTGACTGACCGCCTTGGTTTGGGATGAACATGGTGTAAAAGAGGGGCTCAAGGCGCTCCGGGAGCTAAGGAGTTGAGTTATAGGAAATGATTTGGGGACTCATGCTAATCCACCCAGTCGCTGCCTCTTTTCCTCCACATTCTCTCCCTCTTTTAGTTCATGAGTGCCATGGTGCTCTCAGGCTGGCCTCCAAAGATCCCAGAGAAAAACTCCAGTGCAAGACGCACATGGATGGGCACAAAGACATATGAGGTGTAGATCACCATGGCGATGGCCGAGAAGAGGATGGAGTTGAAGATGGATTTTTCCCAGGGCTCCAGGACATAGATGCCGGTGATGAGCAGGTACTGGTAGTACAGCCAGGCCAGGTACTCCCTAAAGTTCTTGAAGCTCATCTTGCAAGCTGGACGGAGGGGAAATGCAGGTGGAGTGTTGTGAGATTCAAGACATAAGAAAGAGATGGAGTGAAAGAGGATGTGGAAGGAGGATAAAAACACAGTGGTAAAGGTGAGCGGGGAAGACAGAGATTCGTAAGAGTGATTACAAGAATTTAAATGGTTTGTAAAAAAGGGAAAAGTACACACTTATGAGCACACAGAGGCAGTACCTCAAGGTAGAAATACTACACTCTAAGTCCTGATTTCAAAATGTTACTTTATTGACATTGACAGCAAAATGTAAATACTTGAAGGCAGAAGAATGGCCCCTGTTAGTCCTTTATTATATTATTGCATTATTACTGATGTATTACTGTTTAAGCAGCATTTTATGTTGATCAAAGTGAAACTACTGCTGGGTAGCTTCATCTATAACAATGCCTCATATTTTATGAGCTGATTATATATTTTATATGTAAATCATAGACCTTCAAAGTAACTAGTATCTGAAGTTGTCAAATAAATGCAGTAGAGTAAAAAGTACAATATTTCCTTCTTAACTTGGGATGTATAAAGTAGCATAAAAGGGAAATACTTAAGTAAAGAACAAGTTCCTCAAGTACTTAATTACTTCACTCCACCATGACTTATTTCTTAAATACAACCTGTAATTCAAAAGGTGAATACATTCAATGAGGAAACACCCTGAACAAGAGGAATCTAGTCTCTTTGGAAAAATACAGATTATGTACAAAATATTATATTTATCATTTTTAAAAAATATCATATTTATAATTTTCAAAAAAGAATATTAATACTCCATATTAATACTGATTAAGATATGTATGCAGATATGTTCTGCCCCGTGTTTACAATTATCCTGGAGATGACAGTGTCACCACGTGTGTTAAAAAATAGTCCTTGTGGCTGTGTGTTTATTAATTAGGAGAAGTGAAAGGGAATTAGGAGCACGCAGCAGAGCCCTGAGGGGGCAATCAGGAAGGTCTAATGGGAGCTTAGAGTCTCATAGAACTCAGTTGTGTGGATAGGGTTGAGAAGCCCCAATGAAATTAAAGCCAGAGGTCCCACACGTACATAGAACAGTCCTCACTTACTTCCTTGGCACACTTATTCCCACACTGGACACACACACGTGTTCCCACACACGGGACACTTGCAAAGAGGTTTATGCTATGTGAGGACTGTAATGAGCAGCCCGCAGAGAACATACAGGCCAAAACATGCACTTCAACTTACGCTTTCTTTACATGCATTATGATGTTTCCTGTTAGTTTACCGTTTTCCAAATGTTTGATTAAAAAAAGCTACGTGTTTCGTTGAAGCAAGGTTTACATAGGCGCAGGCATGACCAGATCCTGCTGCACAGGTAGGGGGCGGGGCCAACAGGCGCGCGACAAGTGCAGGTGCGCTCACTTTAAATGGGGGAGAATAGGACAAACAAGGTAGGCCGACGTCTTTTTTCTAAACAGGGCAGCTACTGTTGCTCTGGACGCAAACTTCCTTAATATAAACTTCCTTAATATAAACACTACAGTGGGACTGTTGCTGTACTGAAGTCAGGTCACTCAGATAGCTTTCTGTGATGATCAGCATTCTTTAATCACGGTACCTCCATTAAAATGTCTTCATAAATAGCTCAATAAACAAGATTGGTCCACAGAACTGCAAAAGAACTGAAGAGAAAGTTGTGCCTACCGTCCAGATAATGATTAATGATATGCACATAGCAATGATACATTCCTCTGTTAATTGAGATTTGTTTTAACAGACAGAATATTAGAGGGACAGCCTGTATTGTGTATAACCGAGTCCATATATTGACTCACCTTAGCAGCCGACGTGAGATCCTGGATTTCTACTAATGAAATATAACACAGGACGAGCCACAGACAACAGCCCGCGTCCCGCTGCTGCTCCGCTGCTGTGTGTGAACGAAAAGCTGCCTCACTAGTTTGTCACTGGCCTATATGTAGCGGGTCATACAGACTATGAGAATGACACCACACCCACTACTCGTGCTTACACTAACGACTCACCTGGCTCGCAAGATCATGCAGGTGGAGAGACCGAGGACTATAACGCACGCATTTACGCAGCAAAAACAAACCAGTCCCCGGATCAACGGCACAGGAGGAGCCGAAAGCTCGGTCGTAGCTCTATTTCAGAGCCATGCAAAGTCCGCCGCTTTGTGCAGCATCTTTAAACTTTCTTCAGTCCGTGTCGCATCCTTCTGCGCATCCGTCCCACCATGCTGCAGCCTGACGCTGCGCCGCAGTGCCGCCTCTGACGTAGAGCAACAGCAGGATAACAGGACGGAAAAACAAGCCGAGGCAGCACACTGGTATGCACTTATACCGCAGCGTAGGGATGTTATATTATATCATTTGGAATCCAAATATTAAACAAACATACACTGAACGTAAAGATCCTTCCTGAGAGCTTCTCAATATTCAGCTGCAGCCTTCGCACAGTTCACGAACAGCCCTGCTTCTCTTTATGTCCTCCTTTGTGATAGGTGAAGACTAAATAAGAAAGCTGGACCCACTTTCATGATAAGAATATGTTGCAGGCTGTTTCCAGAAGGTCACATCAGTGCAGGCCCCATTCAGTGTTCTCCTAATCATTTTGGAGACTAATGTAATTAGAAATTCTGAAGAAAATATGCAAATATCATCTTGTCAGACATCCCTCTCTACTCTTTTGGCTTCATAAATTTAGTCAATGCTTTTCAACATTCTGGTGGCAGTTACATGATTATGTATGATAATGATGAATGATAATGCTATATTGAATACAGGAACCCAGGAACAGAGAACTGACAGTGGTGTGTGACTGGTCAGGTGCTGAATCTGTAAACATATTATGCACTAACCACAGAGTTGTGGCTCAAAAGCCTACTATGGACACTCAAAACACAAGACACACAAAATATATCCAGAAAAGTGTTCATTTAGCATCTCTTCTCTTAAAAGACCTTTCCTAAACCCTAAAAGCCTTTCCAGAATAATAGAAGGGTGACTTCAAAAAGGACAACCAAGAGCACACAAACGCACAACCCAAACACCCCTGGAGAAGAAATCCAAGTATAAGCTGAGAAGTTGTCCCTTTGTTTTGGGGCAATCACAGTTAGGAAATCGTATCGCCTGCCCAAGGTTTGCTCACCTGCTCAATTACTGCACTTGAGGACACTATGCATTATTGATGCGTAAACACGGACAGTGCCGCCCTGGCGCACCGGTTACACATGGATACACTCTGCAATTTTGTTAGATCACGAGGATGAGGACTGGTTCAAAATGCCAGACCTCCTCCCTTGATGAATTTGAACACATCTTTGTAGTATAAACATCAACTTTCTTTACATCAACTGTCCTGACCTGCTCCGGTACTTTTGGAAATCATTATTCAAATTAGACAATCAGCCTCTTTAGACCTTAACAGCTGAGGTGTTCAGCTCATATACTAGGAAATTGAGTCTGTTATACCAGAAAGTTGGTAAAGGGGGCTAGACGCAAAGCACTCAGGTCACAAGGGGTCAGTTTGTGCACATGCAAAGATGGTGAGAAGATCAGCCCCTGCTCTACACTGTTGTTGTAGAGCCCCCCCCCCTACACACACAAACACCCAGAGGGGATTCACCTCATTCACTTTCCCAAGTAGATCTGATTACCGTTAACAACCAGCTCAGGTTTGTGAAAAACAAGACTGGTTCTTCTCCTCCCTCTTCCAGTTAGAATGTGAGACATATAACACAGACCAATGCGCACTGTGATCCTCACATTCCTCTGGTGTCTCTATTACATCAAGCTTCATATCAGTAGGTCTGCACAGCCATGCAACAAACTGAAATTATGGTATGGATTTAATGCGAAGAGAAGGCTGTGTGTGACCACAATACCAGACAATATATAAGTTTTTAGCTAACTAGGGCAATTCTGGGTGTAAAGTGTCCTGTACATGTGTGTATCTATGGAGTATAAATGGTGACAGGTTGGAGTTGGGAAATGTTTACACATGAGCTCCAATCAGTCGCACATCAGTCCAGATCACATGAGGACATCGCTGTTATTCAGCAGCAGCCTTCATTCAACTTTGTATCTCCAGCTTCAGCCCTTATCAGAGCACAGACAGCTCTCTCTCTGGCTGGACAGACAGTGCAGCTGGGTGAGTATTTGAATATTGCCCGTGGTAGCCAAATTCTAACCACCTACAAGTGTGGCTATTTGAATGCATTACCGCCCTTTTCTTAGTGGCCCAAAGCTCCCTCTGGTGGATATGTACAGCAAAGTACTGTGTCCCAATTCCTACATACTGAGTCTAAGCCAGTAAAAGTATACTCAAAGCAGATAGTATACATACTTAATACAGTCAAATTTTCAGTGTGCTGTTGATGCACACTATTCTCCCACAAGGAGTAGCTGCTCACAGCTGGTAAACATTTAAATAAATTGTGGATGGTGGTGAAGCAGCTCCAAAAAGTATTAAACCCTAGGAAAAAACATTTTGATGTCTCTTTGTAAAGTTTAATTGGCAGTAACTTTCCAAAGTTGCAGTTGTCACACATATTGTATCCTTTCTATGATGATTTGTACATACTGCATAGATCAGTATGTAGTACGGATTTGGGACGCAAATAATGTCTTTTACATCCCCAAGCAAAAAATATCTTGGCAAAGTGTGCATTAGGACAACTGTTTATTTTGATATCGTGAACTGGAAGCACTCCATTTCCACATCACTTCAAACGTTTACATGAAAAGGGGAAAAGAGTACTTTAGAAATAGCTGAAAATGTTAATTTCGTAAGCCCAGTGTGACAGAAATTCACTCAGATGAGGTGGATGAGATAAATGATCAGTTGAAACAACTGAAAGTCCAGTTTCTCAGCAGAAACTTATTTGTTACCAAGTGGCACCTTTATAACCCACAGTTTATGGGTTTTAACTGTAATGACACCACAGTCTGATGAGCTGTGGATTATTTGTCAATGGTTCAATCAGTCCTCAATCTGCTGTCAGTTCAAAATGCCTCGGCTCTGTGTGTAATTGTATCACTGTATCATCAGCGGACCTGTATTTGACAGATCAGCCGTCGGTGTCACACAGATGCAGGATGGCGACTGGCTACTCTGTCATCATGTCGGCGCCCTCTTCTCCGGTGGCATCTGTCAGGCTAAGCTCCTCCAGCATCTCCACCAGGGAGATACGTGGTGCTCCGTCATCATCAGTGTCGCTCTCCACTGGGATCTTTGACGCGTCTGTGATTAAAAAAAAACCCAAAAACACCAACCTCTATTCATTAACTATCCAATACATCATCTATAATGAACTGTGTGACACTTGATCTGTTAGCAGCTTGAGCAGTAAATGAGCCGTATCTTAACAATTTAAGCTGCAACAATGGAAACACGAAGTCTCTGGTCCAGCTGCTCACCTCTGTAGATGTTGACATTCTTCCTCAGAGCCTCATCCTCCTCCAGGTCCTCCAGGAAGTCCTGGTATTGTCTGAAGACAGAAAAGCAAAAAGGAAAACCCATGTGGTGGAAAAATATATCCACAGGATACTTGGCCTTCTTGGCACATTTACAAACCATTCACTAACTAACCAAAACAAGGTCTTAAGCAACCGTTGGTCCCTTATTTTCTATGCTAGAGACATTTGTCCAGAAAACAAACTTTCCTCATAGCCTCAAAATGCACTTGAGGATAAAACTTGTTTATTTAGGTAGGTATTTTCGAAAGGACAAGGTGTTCTAAATTTATGCAACACATTTTTTATGAGGATATTTCATGAGAACTACAAAGCACTCTCACATTTAGGCATAAGTCTGTGGATATTCTAACATAACGTCAACATATCCCACGAAAAGACCAAACCAACATGAATTGATGCTACTAACAAGTATTGTGTAGCCAGAGCCTGATATAGCTTATTCCTTTGAGCCATAGAGCTCCTTTGTTGTCCAAAAACTCATAAATGAGCCACACTGTTGCACTGGGTGACCATGGGTAGTCTGATTTGATTTGTCAATCCAACAAACACAGTTCTGCTGCTGTAAACACTCGAGGACCAAATATGTATTACTCCATGTCTGAAAATAGTCCCCAACAAAGACACCTTCTCTGTAAATTAGTAAAGTATATATTCCTGACTCATACCTTAGATTTATGTTTCAAGTAGGAACATGTGGGTCTGAGTGCGGGAGACGGAGTAGGGAATTGAGAGACCAGTTCATTGTTGAAAATGTCGAAAATGGCTGCGACTGCGAGGACAAATTCTTGAAACTAATTCATTAATATCCTACCTCTCATCATCTGTGTCCATGCCCTCCCGGTCTCTGGCCATCTCCTGCAGTTTCCAGTTCCTGCGCTTCGCCCTCCTGGTGCGGTCGTAGCTCTTCTTGATCAGCACCTGAGAGAGTCCACATTCAGGTTGTAAAAAATTTAAACACTACAAAAGATTCTCTACATACTTTTCTTGTGTGAAGCTATGCAGGAATGTAGTGTTTTTCCAAGAATGTGATCAAATCTACAGTCAGCATTTCATGTTGCCACTAGAGGTCAGTGTTAATCAAGTCGACAATAGCTACTAAAGGCAGTTTTATTCACTGAGGATGTTCAGTGGAGTGCAAGTGAGATTTAAAGGTCTTACCACATCAGGAACGTGGTGAGGGTTCATCTTATTCAGGTGCTCATCATTGACGTTAGAATTGGCAAAGTCAAACCTGTAGGATGAGAAGTAAATGTGCCATTAAATGTAAAGCTCTCAGCCTGCTATCAATCTTTACTGCCAACATCTGGACTTCTCGTCGTCCCCTCACACTCACCCCATCACCAGGTCGCCGATGTTGAGCAGGTGGCCCAAGAATGTACGACAGTGATACTGCTGACTGGTGTCCATCTCTGATGTTTTCTGAACCCACACCTCAGCCAGGGTGTGCTGTAACACACACAGAGGGAATATAAAAGTAGTTCCAAGCCACTGAAACAACATTACTCTTGCTCTTTTCCTCCAATTGTTTCGACAGTTTCATCGATACTAATGCAACATTCAGATGGAGGAAAGAGATAGAGAACAGTGTCTCTACAAACCTCCTTCCCTGCGCCATCAAAAACAAACACTCCTGTGTGTTTCTGTCGTTTTGGCTTGAATCCCGCATACGGGCTCAGGGATAATGTAATGGTTTGCTATTGATTTTGCTTCCAAGAGAACAGCAATGTTCCCCCATAATGCAATCTGTTCTGCAACAGCACACACACACACACACCCTCACCTTATTGGACCTCGTGCCGGCTCCAGCACCCAGCTTCTGGTCTCTGATGATGTCGACATCCATAACGATGAACTCCTCCAGTTGCCGTGGGTTACAGAGGCTGTTGAAGGGGTAACGCCAGTACGTGCTCCCATCCACCTCAGCAACTAGTGAGTTAAGAGATTACTTATGCATTACTGACGGTTCTACTCTGTGTGTCATTAGAGCAGACAAATCACATGCATTTCATCCACTCTCATTTCACGGACAGCTTCAAGAGATGAGTCACTCTTGATACATTTGATTGTTTTAGATATTTCTGAAAACTCAAATTTCAACATATTCTAAGTTCCTTTATCTAAAAGCGACATGGGTACTAAAAATAAAATTAATCTGATTTATCTGTCAATGTGTTTTTCCAAATAAACCAGGCCAGAGCGACGTGTTTCTGTCTCTGTCTTGCAAGGAAACTAAATATAAGCAGACAAACGCAAATATTCTTAATACTACTGCAGCCCAAATCTGCCGAACAGAGCTCTTGCCTCGAGGCTGTTTCTGCTATTCAGTCTGCTCAAAAACTTTCTGCAACAAAAATAGCCTGCTCTTTGAAGAGTAATTAAAAACGCGTGTGCCGCTTCCAAAATGTCAGAATTCTGTTGAGGAGCGTCTCAGCCTCTCACATAATGAGTGATTACACCAGATACAGAGGAAACACATCATCGCTAATTGTCACCATACTTGCATTGATTTTAAGTCCCTCCAAATAAGCTGACTTTGCTATGACAGAATGCATAATGCAAACTAAAAATATGTTTTTGGTTGTTTTTTTTAGTTTCCTCAGTGTGTCTTGTGTTGTGCCGTGACAGCGACCAGAGGGAGGCTGTTGAGTCAAGACGGCTGTGATGAACATGTGGTCAGCAGACTGGGGTAGGTTAATGCAGCACTGAAGGGTCTCACCCGAGCACTCCGTTATATCACCATGGTAACATACAAGCAATGCTTTTGATGTTGTTTTTCATTATTTTATTATGCAGAACTTGAGAAGAACTAAAGACGGTAATAAAGTGTAGAGGTGAAACAATTAGTTGATTAGTCAGTCAACAGAAAATTAAAGGGCAACTATTTTCATAATCATTTAAATGTTCAAGTCACTTGAAAAAAAATGTGCTGGTTTCACCCTCTCTATTGAGATGATTTGCAGCATTTCTTTGTCTTATTTAATAATATAATAATTTGGACATTGGAAGGCATCATCTTGGGCACTGTTTTGACTATTTTCTGACAAAACGATTAATAGAACAATCAAGAAAATATGTCACATTAATCAATAAGCTGGAACCAGAGAATATTTGGGTTTTTTCTTCTTCTTTTTTAAAATTTTGTTTATCAGAAGCAACAACGAGATGACAATCTTTAAGAATGAATTCATTCAAACCAACAAAGTTGACACCGAGCTAAATCTTGGGCTAAATTCCTCATGAAACCAAAATCATGTCTTTCACAAAGCCTATCATGGCCTTACTAAGCTATGAACTATGACCAGATACACCGGACTGCAGCTGTATTTAACGACATCAGGGTAAGTTGTAGTTAACTTGGACCTGTTAAAACTCTGGCGGTAGAAATACTCACTCTGCAGGGTTTTGGGATCGATGAGGTGGATGGTGCTGGTGACACGGACGCACACACATACTTGACCCATGTTCCCCAGGCTCTGCGCCAGCCGTGGTGAAAGGCACACCACGTTGTCCTGGCAACAAGACAAAACCAGACAACGCGGGGTCAAACTGAGGGCGAAGGGAAACTAAAAAGACTTGGAATTGCTATAAAAGAGGTTCACAATGTGTCCAACAGCTCGTTTCCCAAAAGAAAGCCCTCGTTATCCTGCAGCTGAGATAAAGAGTCTGTGTAGATTAAAACTTTCTACTCTAAACTTTAAGAATAAAATGGGCGCTAAGATTTAGAATCTAGTCTAAACACAATAATCCAATTAAACTGTGGATATCTGTTGATGGCTAAACAAGCAAAGCACTACTCACTATTTATTTAAAATGCCCCGTATGACCCCTGTCATTCAAACACGCAATGAAAATACACCCAAATCTATGTATTGTTATTTTAAGCACAGAACTAAAGCTACATGTCAAATGGGATTAAGTAACTATTGAAAAAGATGACCTGCCAAGAATCTACTTTATCACTATGTTAGCTTTAATGTGAAAGTATTTACATATAGTATACAGTATATAATTTTCTGATCTATTATCACCTGCCACAGTTAAAAACAAATGTAACATGAAAGATTCTTGGCCAGCCTCAGGTTTCCATCTGCATGTCAGCAGATCGTAAAACATCTTTACTAAACTAACAAAGTGAAGGCTTCAGAGGTGACGTGTGAAAAAATGTGACAGCTCTGGCTTGTCTGCGGCGCTGAGCAGACATATGGGCGTGTCTCAGCTCCAACAGTGGATCGCTTGAGTCAAACAAAATCCAACTTAAATTAAAAATAAAAAACACATTGCTGTATACCTTGCAGACCGGTACAATCTCCATAGAGAAGGTGCTCTTATAGTTGTACGTGTTTGAATGGATGTCGTGAGAGATGAGGCGCTGAGATGTCTTTGACCTTTGAAATTGAAAAGAAATTGTTTATTATTGTTGTTGTTGCAACATACATCATAGAGAGACACTGCAGAGCAGAGTTCACATTGTCCCAGAACAACAACAAGATGTTCCATACACATGGAAAAGACTAGTTTATTGTTCAGTTCAAGTCTTTTGAACTGTTGAAGGTCGTGTCAACATGCTCTCTCTACACCAGACGACTGTAATGTTTGACTTTCTATCATCCAGAAACAACACCTGTAGCTTTTATTGCAAAAGATTATGTACGCAGTGACAGAAGCACACATGTAAAATAATGTCATGGTATAAATTCTGTTTTTTTAACAGAGCTTTGTTCTTTGTTCATGCAGTCTTTTTTAATTTTTGTCACACTGCCACGTTTGCTCATAGATTCCTGGATTGTTGTTGGTGAAAACAGGCAGCCATTATCAGTTTAATATGTCATGTAAATAAAAAGGGGGATGTTGTTGTAATACTGAGCCTCATGAGGACAGTGTTTTCATATACACAGACTGAAGTGCTGCTCACCTGCAGGGGACGGTGCACTGGAGGAAATCGACCATCTTCTGAGCATGCTGCTTGGTGCCATAATAGAAATCAATCCCGTCTGAGAGAGAAGAGCAATACCATCAAACCTCTCCACCAATAAATTCATCACATGCGCGCTTCATGGGTCATCACTGTTACAGAACACATGTGCATGCAAACAACACACATGAGAGCAGATGAAGATAGGAGAAAATATGGCGGCCACATGTTGAAACCTTCATAAAGCTTTTAAGTCCTGCCGAGATGTGGAGATGATTTAAATTACACTCTCAGCCAGAACTCCACATCACACTCTCGTCCAAGAGCACGGAGAGCTGCTGCTGAGCTGTCACTCAATGCACAGCATGTGTGCGGATGCCTCTGTGTGTGTGTGTGTGTGTGTGTGTGTGTGTGTGTGTGTGTGTGTGTGTAGCAGTTAGCATCTCTAAATAGGGTATGAATCAAGCTTGCATTGCAGGAATCTGGTATGGCATGCCTGCTCTGATTACAGCATACTGATTAGATGCCCAACGCAAGCCCCTCTGAGGCCCACACGAGGACAGCTGTATGGACTGATTGGCGCCACTGATATGCATGCATGGCTTGCCGTCTGGTACGGGGAAGGGGTAATTAACACTCGACACATCATTATGTTCTGCTTAGTTCTAATCCACATTAGTTATGCCGGTGACGAATGAGACAAGTTTCCCACTTTTCAGTGTTATTCGTCTGGAGGACTAAAGAAGATAGAAGGCCCCTCCCTTTAAAGATACGTGCACTAACGTACATGAAGAAATGAAATACATAAAATATGCCGTAGACCTACCATGGATTTCTTTGATGTTGAGGGCATTCTGGTGGAGTTTATGCTTGAGGATCAGCTGCTCTAGATAGTAGAATGTCTTTTTATGAACCGTCTGTAAAAGAAATTGATTTTTCAGCATCATTGTCATCATACAGGTCCCTCCAGCCCCATGCCCCAATTATTCAAACATTTATAGGTATGAAACGTGGATGAACAGCCTGGCATCTGCCACAACCTGTCACCACCTTTGACCGTTCACAAAAACACCCAGGTTTAGACCGTCAGGCTCTGAGGCTATATTGACATTTTTATTTCCACTAAAAAGTGTAGTTTGGAAGATGCATCCTGGGGGCAAAGCACTGCTGGGAAACAAGTGACAACAAATAGGTAATTCATGATTTTAGTATGCTGTTAATTCAAACTTCCTGTATGGTTGCTTGACAGTAAAAGCTTTTCAGTGAAGAGAAATGACTTTAAATTTGATAGTGAAGTTGCTGCAGAGGACGTTAAGTTACACAATCACAGAGGGTATCTTAGCTTATTTGAGCTTAGTTAAGTGGAAAGAGAGGCTGAAGGTTTTAATCTACAATCGAGGAACCATCTCATCTCTGTCGTCTGCAGTCTCTGAAGCGTGGCAGCTAAGCTCGGTTTACCTCCACACATCAGTGATGAAAGGAAAAAGTGCAACCCTGTGATTTAGTGTTGTTTTTCCTGCCAAATACCCAGGGCTCTAAGTTTGTTTTACATAAAACCTACAGACACAGGTTCAGGTTTTAACATGCAATTGCAAAATGAACACAACATTACAGGATTGTGAAAAGAAAGTAAACGAGACTTAAAATGGAAAAACGAGGGGCACCAAACACATTTTAATAGGAGTTAATATAGGATCACAATTAAGGGGTGCAGAAGCAAAACAGCAATTGGCCAACATGTTTGTGAATATGTGTGTCTTTATAGTCCTTCAGTATCAGTTTACTTGCACGTATGTTTACAGCCCAGAGCGTGAGCATTTTTCAAGCCACCTGGACAACCAGATTCACAGAATATAGGATATTTCCTTAAACCACAGACTCCTACCTTCTGCCTAACTTGAACCACGGCCTTCCAGAAGTCCTTGGCTTCCACACGGTGGCAGTCGTCACACATCTGGTACTGGATGACAAACTCGACCACAAACACCTGCTGTAGGATAGCGCCGTTCATCACCTGAAGAGGCAAAGACAGCAACAAGTCACACCATATGCTCCAACTGTGAGCCAAACTGTGACAAAAACTCTGCGTTCACAGCCATTCATGTTGCCATTTCTCAGCCTTTTAGATATGTCTGACCAGTGGGATCTGGAGACAGTATTATACAGACCTCCAACAGAAAAAACAAAAGAGTTGGCCCTGAGAAGCACAGGGCTCAGGTTCTCACTAAAGTTCAAGGAGATGAGATGACAGCCACTGGCAAAACTCACATCTCTCAAACACACATAACTCGATCAAGAGCAGACAAATCCATTTTAAGAGTTTATCTTGAAGTCTGTAGCACATATGATTATCTTAATGTCCCAGAATGTCACCTATAGTAATTGGATGTGTGTGTTACACCTTGACATTATTATTGTCACATATGTTAACAAAAGAATTCAAACACAAACTGTGCTTTCTGCCAATTACCACCTGAATAAATAACCCACATAACCTTTAAATGAAAAGCACGTTGCCTATCTCAGGTCACTTAACAATTGTTAATCTGTTAGTTTGAAGGTCACTCTCCCACACTTATCACTTCCACTCTGTTTCCTTACCTCTTTCTGGATGGTCACTTTCATCTTAATCCTTTTGGAGTGTGGCTCTGTCCACAGGAAGCCAGCATCAATGAGACGCACCTGTGAGGAGAGAGGCATTGTTCAATCCATGAAGTATTAGGCAGGTACTGTATTAGGCAGAATTATATTATAAGAAGCTCCAATTAATTTGAATTGAAATTAGTCCACTTTGAGTATTTAAGTTTTTTTCCTCTGCACACCCACACAAAAAACAGTGATGAAAATCAGAAATAATGTACTGAAATGACTTCTTTCACAATTGACCAGATTTTTTTTTGAAGAATAAAATAAGAATATAATAAACATAAGTAGGCTCAATGACAAGATTGGACTGATACGAACAGTTAAGCATCAAAATCATAGAAACCCAAGATTTGGAGAGGACACCCTGGAATTCATACCTGCGATATTCATGTACACTTTTCGTGTCTTCTATTTGAGTGCAAGTATGCTATTGTCTTTTGTGAAGTTTGCTTACTTTGGTCATAGAGCTCTTAATCTTTTTCAGACAAAGGGCCAGCAGCTCCCTGGACTCCAGGGCACACTGCACCCAGGTGGCTGGAGGCTGCAAGTACCTGCATGAAAGAAGAAGATGATGTAAAGTCAAGCCTCTTTCCCAACTAAATTTCTCAAGAAAACTTTTTGTTCCTGTAAATGTTATATAGAGGGAGACAGTGTTATTATCTGTGTGTCACATGGTAATAAACATGTATTGAAACAAACCTTTCACACTGCTTGCAGAAGTGCACTGTGACTTGCTTGGGGATTCCCTCGGAGATGTCTACCTGAGTACGCAGGCAGGCTACACACATGTTGGCTGGGTTGGGAGGAATGGGGACGCCACAGGTGCAGCACAGGCTGGGGAGGAGAGAAGCAACATCAGTAAAACTGAGTGCAATAAATAAATGAAGTGGCATGTGGTCTGATTGAAAAATATGTTGAGTTTTAGACTATTCTAATAATAAAGACAACATGTAGCCTATTATACATTACTGCTGACTAAAGCATATCATAGTTTACCCCATCATTCTAGCAGTAATTTCTTTCTGTTCACTACAGCATGCTATGAAAGTTCAATTTTACATGAGATTATGACTCATCACAATGTCTATGGTTTTGTCTAAATGGCATTAACAATATGCTGTAGAGCTGCTGAAATCACAAATTGTTTAAAACTAGTCCTAGTTGCTGTGTTACAGTGCATGTGGGAAACTTTGACATTTGAGACTTAAGAACTAGAATGCAAACAGCAACCTGTTTAGTCAAAGAAGCTATCTAATTCTGGCCCTTTATCTTCCTGATTGGGGACATGTTCTCCCAGTGTAGTGATGTTTTAAATGGGAACTGGCTCAACCCAAACCTTTCTATTTTCATTTCTTAGTACAGGTAGCTTAGTAAAGCAGCTTAGCTAGGAACTCTTGGAGCAATTTAGGAGGACTCCTCATGAAATGATAACATATCTTATGAATACAGCCCATGGTTTTGTGCTCTATATAACGTGCTGTGCAGTAATCAACTGTTGATCGTTTTTCAATTTCCAACAAAAATGATTAATTTTTACTATGTTAGATTACCAGATCTCCAGTCTATCCAGGTAGAGTATTATTCTGTACTGAAAAAGTATGTTAGTCCTTCTTTGAGACCACGACAGAGGAAGGACTGTCTGCTTTAATACTTCTGTCAATAAGGCAAAGATGTGACAAACTTTACCCATTGTGAACATTTTGACTTTGCAAACACAGGTCAAAATGTCAAGTCTTGAAAAAGCTCTATATTGTGTCAGGTCTCACAAAATACTACAGATTCGAGGTCATTAAGACCATTTATATTTTTCACTCACATGTTCCCCTGGCTGCTCGTGGCAGGAGCTTGCATATACTCCATTCTTGTGAAGTTGACAGGCAGTGTATATCAGTGGATCTTTGTGTAGCCCAATGATGTCTGAGGACAGAAACATGACAGATTAAACTGGCCCTGTCAAAGCTAAAGCACAGCTTTAACAGAGAGAGAGCAAGACTGTTAGGGAGTAGTCAACGTTAGCTGACAGCAATCACTGTGTAACAACTGCTATACTTATTTCAAACAGGAGGTAAATAGTATAGTAATATAATAAGTGTACACTCAGAACAGAAAGGCAGTTATATAAAGACAGCTAGATCATTGAAAAGTTGCAGTGCAGGGTCTGTAGTTCACGCAGCTAGCTGATGCTCTGGATTCAGTATCGGGCAGTTAGCATTAAAGGCTAACTTGCTAGTTTTGACGAGTGATTCTAAGTGATATTCGTGAAGAAACAAGCACACAATGTCAATCGGAATCATTCGATAACTAGAACTGGTACAAGCAAGAGATGACAAAACTTATCGGAGTTATTTTGATGGGAAATCCACAACACACCGTGAATTAAGGTCCTCCACGTTTTCCCACCGAGGACCGAGGGATGCTTGATGACGTCATGCAGGACTCGAGGACCCCGGGACTGTCTTTGATTGCCTGAATACATTTCCTTCAAAAACCGTACAAATTCAACAAAAATGCCAATAAAAGGCTAATTCAAACATATTTGGCATTACATTCTTGTATTAGCTAATCCACAGCACTGAGCAACAGTATAAATACAACTTTTAAAAATTCAAAACCAAAATTAAAGGTTAGATTTTACTTAATACTCATCCTATTGTACTTTTTTTACTGTAAAAAGAAAAGAAAAAAGTGGTCGTGAAATTCTGCTACCATCTAAGACTACTGTATATAGTCCAGGCTAGGCCAGAAAAGTGAATAAATATACTTATAATTATATTTTTTATATATATAACTTATATATTTTTACAGAAATGTATACCATATGAGACCTTATCTTGGACAGCAAAAATATAGGTAGGATGTGCATGTGGTTTGGTTTTAATTATACATACTGTCTGGACCTATTTGCAAATCATTTTAGCACTAAGATAATAGTAAGGGCAGTCTAACATTTATTTGGCTGAATTAAATATACTTGCTTTAGGAGGTTTCCTTTGAGCTAAAAGTGTTGCACAATTCAAAATACAGATCTGTTAACCTTAACATTCATAAACAAAACCTGAATTGCATTTATTTCCACTCTAACCACGGCCAGATTAATTTGCTCGGGGGGCTGGTGCAAAAAATAAGATGCTGGCCTCCATTAACCCCTCCTTTCCTCCCTCTCACTGTGCAACAGATACAGTACTCCTACGCTAGAATATTACATGACCACAGGTTTGCTGTGTGGTGTTTTGATTACACACAGATTGTCTTGGAATATGCACCATGTAAGCACAAAACCATCTGAAATAATGAGGGTCTTAATACTTTAGTTGAGTATATTCCCATCCAAACAAAATTACAGTGAATTTTATCAAAAATCCATTGACGTGGGCAGTTGCATACTTTGTGCAGTTAGTAATCCAGCTCGTGGGGATGGTTTGTCAGTTTTGTCAATTATTATAATGAAATTGGCAAAGTTAGGGCCCTGTGTTTTAACATTTATAAGTAATCAATATATGCTCTTTGTGCGCACCTGTGGTATGATAGCTCTCTGGATGCTTTCACGTACTGTCGGAAATATTTAAACTCAAATCGAGCGCCCATTAACGATTATGCCTTAAGTAGTTAGTGCACAATGTCAGTAAACGTGGGAATACTTACAGCTAAGCTACCAAGATGTGACTACTAATGGACAATATGCATAAAAGCTGTGTCGGAAATTGATGGTAAAAGAGTTAAAGTGTTTAAAGTCGTTTTATTCTATGTTTATTTGGCTTTTTATTGTGCTTTCAAATGTCGTTCTAATGGATTTTCCTAGCCTCGGATTTTCCTAGCCTCATGTAAAACACTTTGAAGTGTCACATTTTAAATACAAAACTGATGGAAAAAAAACACAACATAATCCTACAGAGCCATTTAATCATAAAATTAAAAGACTCTTTTCGAGCTGCACCTGAAGGCATCGCCACTGTTTAGTTAGGCAGCAGCAGAGAGTCGCAGCCAGTGTGGCAGCTGGGAATGTGAGGGTTTCAACACGGACCGCTATTTTCAGGACTGGGAACAGTAGCAGCAGGGCTGGCCAGGAAGAGGCTCTGCCCACGGCTCTACTCTAGCCTGCCAGCACACTGGCTTAATTTGAAGTTCAAACGGGCGACCTGCGTTTTCTGCCCGGGGTGTCGGCGTTCTCGGACCGCATCAGATGGTCAACGGACAGCCGTTGGTGGCTCACTGCGGGGCTGCATGCTAGAGGGAACCAGCCGGAGCTCCGCGTTTGTTCCCCCGGTCTGTGTACGTACGATAACACCTTACCTCCTGCCTGGTGAGCCCGGTTAAACATGCAGTGAAGTGTCACCCGTTTAGTCAGTATAATCTTTATGTGTCCCGGTGTGAAACGCTCGGTTAAATGTGTTCCACCGCTACCAAACCACTCACGCCAACGACGATGGACTGAAATCTGCGGCGGGGGCGAGCGACACACAACCTGCCGCGATTTCCTGCATGTGAATAAATAAATGATAGAGGATACAATGACCCTGCTGTCTCTGTTAGGTCGGATCATGCGTTATTTTCTGCTCAGACCGGAGACCTTGTTCCTGCTGTGTATCAGCCTGGCTCTGTGGAGTTACTTCTTCCACACGGACGAAGTGAAGACCATCGTCAAGTCCAGCCGGGATGCGGTCAAGATGGTCAAGGGGAAAGTGGCGGAGATGATGCAGAACGAGCGGTTCGGCGGGCTGGACGTCCTGGACGCGGAGTTCTCCAAGACCTGGGAGTTCAAGAGCAACAACGTGGCCGTCTACTCCATCCAAGGCCGGCGAGACCACATGGAGGACCGGTTCGAGGTGCTCACCGACATCGTCAACAAGAGTCACCCGTCTATATTTGGGGTTTTTGATGGCCATGGAGGAGAGGTGAGTGCGGTGTGGGGGAGAGGAAAGGTCCACATTACTCACTCACTTTGTGTCTCTCCAACACATACACGTGTAGGTACGCAGGGGCCCCGCACTGAGCTATAGGGGCCCTAAATAGTCTGGGTTAAGCTGCCTTAAGTGATCTTCAAGTGTGTTATTTATCAGTGTTTGTCAGACCACGCAGGGTAGGTTTGGTCAAAAATGTAATTGGAAATCCACAAGTGAGACAAATTGGAGCAAGCCAAAATTGCCCTTTTTAGACTTTGAAAAGTCATTTACATTAGGACTGCAACTAACTATTTGTTTATACAATTAAAAGTCCAGTTCAGTGTTGGAGTACTGTATTAGCCTGTTCTTCTGACCAGCTGCCACAGTTATCTTTTCAGAACAAATGTTTGCATCTGCCGATGAATAAGTGGTGTATATAATTGATTTATGATATTATATTAGATTTACATAAGTTTATAGTGTGTGGAGGTGTGATAAAGTTGTGGACATTTGCAAGGCCCGGATCAACCTGCCAGGGGCAAAAATGAGCTGCTGGGCCCCTATTACAGTAACTTCCCATTCCTCCCACTGTTTAAACAATGTTTATTTTTGCTGTATGGTCATTTGATTAAACTCAAATTAATTCAAGACTATGCAACAAATAAGCACAAAAATACTGAAGGTCTTCAAACTACATTTTCACACAAAGACCCTCTTTAAGACAGGGCCTCGAGGTCGGATAATAAAGCAGGATCCACCTTATCGTGTCAGTTGATATTGTGCATTAGTGGTGCATATTTCCATACAAGTTTTCAATTGAATTAGGACAAACCAGGGGACACACAGCAAGACTGGAGCTATCGGGCCCCCTTTGAGGCAATTGGTAATCCACCCTTGGGCATTGAGTATTTGTGGATTAGTGGAGCAGGGACCCCTACTGTGCGCAGGAGCCCATGATTTCTCGCTGCAGCCCTGCACACACATTCACCCACACTTACTCTGTTCTCTTCCAAATGGCAAGGCAACTGCATCATGTCTATTTCCAGCTTTAAAATCACGCCAAAAATATCCATCTCTCATGTTTCTTTGCCAAAACAAAATTTCTAGGATGCAGACAGACAGCATAGGCCCCATGGTCTAACATGATTATAGCTGGAAGGAGGAGGATGAACTCAAATCAGCTTCATAGGCATAAATACAGCTAGCTGACCTCAAGCATATCTGAAGTGGGTCATTAGATCACTGATTTGCTGGTCACTGTTCACCCCCCAGTCAATACTTTTTTGGCAGCTAAGAAATCTCCTTCCTTTCTGCTTCCTTGGTGCAAACTAATGTTGTCGTTCGACTCGACTGCATGAACGTGGCAGTGCATTCAGTGCAGCAAGGGAACAGCTTTACAAAGCAACTCAATGAGGCCCTTAAAAAAAAGATGTCAGTTAAAGGGACAAAGAGCATTTGAGATGATGCCACGGTTCGACGGGAACATGAAAACACTGATTTATCATGAAGTCATGGCGTGCTTGAACACTGGCATTGTCTAGTAAGACGCCAACCATGACCCAAGCTCACAGTAGTGATGCAACAGAGCCACACACAAAAACGCATTAACTGTAAGTGACAGGGCATCTCTCACCTTCTCCTCTCTTCTCCTTCAGCTTGTACATTGAACATTACACACTTTTTGATCAGCTCGTTCTGGTTGCTGAGGAGCCCCATGCTGTTTTGGGCCTGACAGCGACTGTCTTCATTCTGAGTTTGACTGCTGTGGTCTGATTGAGGCTGAACGATAACATGCTAAAAATAGGCAGCCAAAGGCAAAGAGGATAGCTGTTCTTTTAGGGGAAATTAAATTTTAGGCCGCGGTGCTGACTGCTGCAGCTTTTGGCCAAAAGTGGTCATTGGATTGTTTTTCCCTGCGGCCTCCCCCCCCCCCATGCTTCTTCCCTCTGTGGAGTTCCTTTTTAGAGACCGGTGATCTAACCTGTGAGTTGTGCTACAGCTACCACACATATGATTAAGAGACTAGGAGAAATAAATAGTGAATAGGATGTATATGCTTTGAATAGGTGACAGAAAAAGGAGAAAACGAGTGGGAGAGCATAAATGGTGAGCGTAAGAGCAAGAAGAGGAGGTTCAGATTTGCCCATGTAGGCGAGAGGCTGTCTTATCACTGCATGTCCATGGGCAACAATTTGGTCTGTTTTCATTCCCATGCCCTCTTTTGAAGTATGTGTGTGTGAAACGGTTGCCAGACAGCAGCCTTCAGAAACAACTTCATCTGTATAGCAAACTAAGATTCTTCTTTAGCCAGAGGCCATTGAATAAAGCAGAGGGATGCTGTGTGGCCCAAGGCATCACCGGGAATACTGGCTGCCTCAGCTGGCTAGTCAGTGGGGTGTCAGCTGATTACATTTCTTTCATACATTTCTTTCCACACACATGCTCTGCTCATCCATACCACATACACATTCATTAAAGCAATGTCGCACTTGTGTCAACATCTATCTAGCATCCAAGACTTTGCATCAACAACAACAGGTCTTGGAGACTTGTTTACAGAGCCTGTAATGGACAGAAATGTAGAATACATTTTCACTGGGGTGCGATTGTGCCAACTAATTAGAGCCACAGTCAAGGGAAGAGGTAGTCGATCCAAATGCAGTTACACCTGCAGCAAATGATTCTTATCATTATCAATTTAATCTGCTGATTATTTTCTCAAGTAATCAATTAATTGTTTTGTCTATAAAATGTTAAAAGATGAAAAAAGCCTGTCATAATTTCCTAAAACAACGTGACATCTTCAAATTGCCTGTTTGCCTTTTTTCTGACCAACAGCCCAAAACCCAAAGAGATTAACTTTGGGAAGTCACTACATGCTACAGGCTAGCTATTTCCCCCCCGGCTCTAGTCGTAATGCTAAGCTAAGTTAACCTCCACCTGGCTCTAGCTCCATACTTGGCATATAAACACGAGACTGGTATCGATCTTCTCATCTCTCTCTTTTTTTTTTTTTCCAAGAAAACACATATTTCCCAAAATGTCAAACTATACGGTGTCAAACTGCACTTGCATCGTGATCCTGGGTGATTTGAATCCAGCATGTTGGAGGATAGAAAGTTACGACAGAGAACTGAATCCTTCAGTAAGTTCCACCCTGTAGCTACTGCAAACAATCTGTTTACTAGCAGATAAATCATCAGTCAGTGCTAAATAACATCTGGAAATCTCCTTTTTTCTTTCACTATCTCTCGGCACCACACACCCACTCTCACACACCAACGCAAATTCAATTTTCAAAGTGTTAAAAATCTGTGTTTAATGCACGTACCGATCGGCGGTCTTAGTCATATTAGATGTTTGCTCAGGGAGGTGATTTATCTGTTAAATGGAGATTGATTTTTAGCTGACACATGGGAATAACCTGCATGAAAGTGATAACTCTGGGCTCTCCATCTATATAAAGGCAACATGAGCCGTTTGTTCCTTAGTGGCATGTAGAGAGTCAGCCGTACTCTGCTCCTCCCTGCCTCGCTGTCAGGTTGTGGCTTCAGGCGCTGCAAAATTACCTGAACTGTACAGAGGAGACGCTCACTACAAGGCTGTTCAACTTGAGCGCGGGGGCTGCTTTTCTCTGTCTGTTTTGCCGTCCTTTCAGCTTTTGTTCTGTTGATATTCTTTTCCTATCACGGCTCAGTCTTTCATGTACTTTCGATCAGTGGTGTTTGTTTGTGAGTGGGTTGTGATAGATATGGTCTCTAACTAACTGTGGAGGAGGCAATGGGAGAAAAAAACCCACTAAAACCACAAGGACCATGACCGTTTTTAGAGGGATCCTCTCTGTCTTTATTCAGCTCTTCGCTTGTCCTGAGTTGAGCTTTACTTCATATTCAGGCTGAATGGCCATTTCATTTTCAACTTCATTATTCATCTCTTGTAGACGGGACTTTTGAGAGCAATTGAAGCAGTGGTGCCGCATAGCTCACCTTCTTTGCCACTTCACAGTGAAGGACATTTATAGTCAGACAAGTTGGTGTTTGAATTTTAGGTATTTTAATTTGTTTATGTGCATGTTTGTGTTTTAATCCAGGAGTATGGGGGGGGGGTTACGTAGTTTAGATACTAAGCAGTATGAATTCCCCCTGAGTTTGCTCTCGCTAGAGAGATGAAAGAGAGCCGGCATGAGACTAATTGCACTGTTGGCATTACAGGATTAGAGAAAGAGCAAACGAAGAGAGGGAGTGTGTGAAGACCAAGGACAGCAATGTGCGTCTGTGTGAGTGTATGAATATTTATGTGTGTATTGCAAGGTTGCCCGAGAAGGTGCACTGCTTCTCCTTCATGGACGTTGAGGGTTCACACGGAGATGAGAGGGGCAGTTTGGTGTTATCTGGTCTGCCGGGGAGAGACGACTTCACTGTGAGAGACTGAAATGCCAAAGGCCTATCAGGACCAGACACCTGCTTCACACCATTTCACATCCCGTCGTCAATCAGTGCCCTCAGCAAGTTTAGAAGAGACTCAACGGGCACTGATTTTGAAATAAATGACATCAAATAAATAGAGAGAATTTTAGAAATGTAGAAGCAGCTACCATCAATATTTTCGTATTGACAATGGGTAACGTGACTGCTTGTATGTGAAAGGGCTTGTCCGTAGTGATGAAACAAGAGAATTAGTGGCTAAAGAGCCTGATATGTCCCTTAGGAGACTAATGATGAGAGTAAATATTGGACTTACCTTCATCAGGTGGTCACAAGCTCGACTCCAAATGAATGCTAATGTTGCTCCATAACTTCTGGATGTGTAAATAGGAAACAGTTTGCCAGCTGTGTGTTTCTGCTGCTCCCAAGTGGCCAATAAATCCGCTATTGCCAGTTTAAGGACATCAATTCCCCCGGCGGACATGGTTTCAGCGGCCAGCTCATTCCCTTCTATAAACTATGACATGACATGCAAATGTGCTCTGCACGAAAGTACAGTGAATAGGGAGACTGTCAATCCACCTCCAGGCTCAGGCTAAAGCATCAACAGCAGGGCCCCAGTCATACACTGAAGTGTCCTTAAGTAGGACTGAGGTCCTGGCAGCAGTTTACTCTGCACATTGACTGTACAGGGCAAAAAAATGAAGAATTAATCTAATGAGGATCAGTAAAATTGCTCATTACTAGTGTTATCCCCTCTTCTGTCACTTGTGGCAAAAGCTGCTGCTCAACATTTCAGCCCGTCCTTGATGTCAAGTGAAGCGGAAAGTGGAAAGCACACAGGAGGTCATGTTCTGCTGGAAAATACTTGTGCAGCAGGGACGAGGCCGGAGAGCTGGAGGGTTCTGCTGAAAAGTCTTCTGACCTTTTGGTAATTTCTCCCCGGTGGTGAGGTTTGTTTTCCTTGTAGCGAGAGGACTGTCAGGGAGCAGCTGAGGAGTGAAACACACCAAATAAATGGATGAATGGGGCTGTTGCCTGTTGAGCAGCCTAAATATTTAGCCCTGGAGTAAACCTCTGTAATCTCTTCCTTTCCACTGTCATCCCTTTCCATAAAATAAATGTTGGGCACATTTTCAAATCAATTTATTCTAATATTTTTGCCTCAGTGTGTCTTAGCATGTAAAAACCTGCTCCTCTCTTAAGATAAGAGCATTTAGTAGGTTAAAAAGAACATGCACTCTAGTTTGAAAGGTGTTTGTGTGTGTGTGTGATGGCACTGTGTGTGTGTGTGTGTGTGTTTGCCAACAGCATGTAGCGCCAGATAAGAGTGCCTTCTTCAGCCTCAGTGTGCTGTCCTTCCCTGCTGGCAGTGACTGCTCAATAATTTAACACCCTCCCTGTCAAACACTTCTGCTAAAACCCCCTGACTAAATATACACACACCTCCAAGCAGAGGGAAGCCACAAGGTCATTGTTCACACACATCACATATCACTGTGTATGTTGTAAGTTTTTTTTTTTTTTTGGTCTTGTCTGGAAAGTTGTTTGTGAAGTTGGAGCTTCATGGCGTTTAGCTTCTCTTTGTCCTCCTCTACTTCACCCACTCTTCTCCCAGCAGGGCCAGTTTGAGCTAACATGGTGTTTGGTAATGGAGCTGTTGTGTTTGGTTGCCAAACCCCCCCACCCCCACCCCTCCTTGTTACCCCCTAAACCCCCGTTTTCTCTTTTCACCTGTTTTTCCCTCCCCTCTCCGTCTCCTCCTCTCTCCTAGGGGGTTGGCAGTGAATGAATGGACCACAAAAGCTCCATCTCCAAGGCCATGTCAACCTGCTGTCCCCCCATTATAGAGTCAACCCAGACCCCACTGTGTCCACACTTGCCTCGGCTTCTTGCCACGCTCAGTCACTCAATGTGGTGCACCAACATACTACCCCATGTGATGTGTTCCCTATTTTAAATGCCAAGCATGCTGATTGTGTTGGGAGTGTAGGTTTAGAATCCAATTCATTGCCAAGCCACAAGTCTGGATCTGAATGCATAATGCTTGTCTACAGCAGTACTATATTTGTCCAAAGCAATGCTATTAGAGAGTGTGTGTGTGTGTGTGTGTGTGTGTGTGTGTGTGTGTGTGTGTGTGTGTGTGTGTGTGTGTGTGTGTGTGTGTGTGTGTGTGTGTGTGTGTGTGGCTGATTAGCAGTCTCTAAATCTAATCACATGGATGGAATTGACTGGGCTGTTTGGTCTTATCTACACCTTGTTTTGAAAGGGGGACATTCTTCATGCAGACTGCAGATATATAAAATGCTGAAATGAAAAAATGCTTGTGCATAGTTGTTGTTCTTTTGAGTATCACGTACAATTTGAGTCATCCGACTATATAGTCTGTATGCCAGCGCCGGCTCCACAATTGTTTGTTTGTTTGTGTGTGTGATTGAGAAAATGGATGAGTCAGTTGGAGTTTGCTTGCTCGCTGTCTTGGCAGTGAAGGGCGGCGGCAGAAGAATGTTGGCTGAGAGAAGGTAGCAAGTCGCAGCTGTTCAGAGTTAGCGACATTGGTGTGATTGTGTGCGCAAAGAGACAGGGCCGTGATTTTTGTAACGCTCACTGTTGTGGCTCTTCCTTCTCTCTCTTCCTCGCTGGCCAGATGGGCCTGTGGGTAGGGCAGGTGCATCCTGGTTAATGGAAACAGGCCTCCTGGTTGTGTTTGTCTGCCACCTTCTCTTTTCATTATACATGCCCACAAGTTGGACATACCCCATTTGATAATTTTCTCTCAGACACAGTTTTTTGCAGAATGAGATTTTTCTGACAGTAACTTACTCTGTAATGTATGATTCCACTGCCTACATGTTTGTGTGTATGTTTTAAAGTTTGCATGCTGTAGCCGGTCTGTCGCACATGTGCTGCACAGCCTTCCAGACATCGATCCATCCAGACAGGAGGAATGCAGCTGATATGAATGTTTGATATTGTGCACATGGTTTCTATTCACTGTCAGCTACAAACCTTCAACTACACTCTGAGGTGTACCAACCCTGAGCCAGGTTGTCTTTTAATTTACACTGTAACGAAGGCTCATGGGATAAGAGAGCGGATCTGACTCCACAGCATGTCATTAATTTGTGCGTGTGATTAAAATTGGGAGGAAGAGGGATCTTATGCGCACTCAAATTGTGTGTGTGTGTGTGTGTGTGTGTGTGTGTGTGTGTGTGTGTGTGTGTGTTCTGCATGCTTTCTTTGGCAGAGTATGTGTGATTATTTGTATACCAGGGTCTTACTGGATCTCTGCCATGTACTGGTGATTATGGCCCTTTGAGATTTATGACTCCTAGAGTTTTTTTTCACCCTGTTGTTTTCCTCTGTGGCTCCCTCCTTTTTTTCAGGGCACTTATTGAGAAGGGTGGTGCAGGGGCAATCTAACTCTGGTAAAGCTTTCTGGTGAACCATCTGCTGCGTAAGGGTTAGATAAAGTTGTTAGTCTTAAAGAGAAAACAGAAGAGGGGTAAAGAAGCAGATTTATTTGCAAACAGATTGAAGACGAAGCCCACGTGTTCATCAGAGTAACTGCAATATATTAACTTGATCTTCCAATGGGATTTAAAGTTAATTCTTTTCATTTGTAATCCTGAACCAAGTCAACAGTGGCTAAATGCCACAACTAGCAAAGTGAGTATAAACCCTGTACTTAGCCACGTCCCAGTCAGAGATAGGCTATCTACTGGCTGCAAGAGCTTAATAGTTGAGGCCTCCAGAGGTAGCGTTGGCCTCATTCAGAAAATCAGAAATGGGTTGTTCACATGCTCTAACCCCAGTGACATAACTGCTCTCACACACACTTTTCCTGTTAACACAGTATGTGGCTGAAAAGATTAATTGCAATACATATTTTTAAACATTCTTTTATTGTAAAACAAATGGTTTGACCCAATACCATACACCTCACTCGCAAGTAAATGTAAACATTTAGGCCAAACAAAATAACATGCATTTTTGTAAAATTAGGTTTTTCTATTCCCTCTGCGATGAAATCATTGTATCTGATACTAGGACTGCAGCTAATGATCATTTTCATTATTCTTCCAATTATTTTCTTGATTAACTGATAATGTCAGAAAAACTGTAAAAAAAGAAATGTCAATGTTCATCCAAGGCGACATCTTCAAATAGCTTATTTTATTTGTCCAAAACTCAAAAAATCACAATGATATAAGACAGAGAAAAGCATCGGAGAATTGTAGAAGCTGGAACAAGAGAATGTTTTTGCTTGGGAAATGACTCCACAACTAATCCATTGTAAGTAATTAATACATTAATGCCCGATCGTTTCCGCTGTTTGATACATTACGGAAACTAAGTACAGTCTTGTCCATCTATCTATGCTTCTCCCATACGGCCATGGCAGGTTGTTGTGTTAAAAATGGTTACTGGAATAATGTAAACTAAACTGTGGTGATGTGTGTTTGCAAATGGGTCTCAGTTAAAGGAGCTTTGCAGTGTGTGCGCTGAGGGTCATGGGCTGGTGATGGCTCACAGTGGATGGTTTTTGGATGGAAGTTTAGAGGCTGATAAGCAGGGGTGGTAATTGATTAGTTTGGTGCAGAGGAAGCCTACGGTGATGTGAGCTAATGCAAACAGCTCAAGGCTCTTAGGATCCCTGCTCTCTTCCTGAGAGCGTCTCTAAGTCGAGGCTAAAAGGAGTAGAAGAGACAGCGGGGCAGATTACATTTACACTAATCCCACTGGGGAGATTGGGACTATACGTTCTCTCCATGGATTCAGTTTCCTTTTTTCCATCACCCCTCTCCCACTCGTCTGTATTTATTTATTTCTCCAATTAATTCCTCCTTCCCTTCCTGTTGGACTTTTCGATATTTTTAGATTTCCCCCTCCTTTTAGTGCATCTTACCTGCACATATTTGTTATTCTGAGAAGTCTGTATGTTGCCCTCTTCCTGAGTTGATTTAATGAGCTTATCCAGCAGCAGAGCTGGCAGCTATACTTACAACTGCTCAGAGGAGAATGGATGCTTTATTGAGGGTGTGAGGAGAGGAAAGTGATGGTGTGGATGATAAGTGCCGTCAGCGGGGTCAGGAGAGTGGAGGACGGGAGGAGGAAAGACGCCGAGAGGAGAAAAGAGGAGAGGGATTGACAAAGCAAAGCCGAGAAATAAAAATGCTACAGGCTTACAGACGTATAAGTGAAGATAGTGGAAGAGGGAGCTTAAAGCTGCTGTTTGGAGGTGGAGAAAAGGCAGGGAAGGAGTTATTTCTTTCAGAGGATATGGGGATAAAAATATGGATGCTCATAGCCTAAAGATTTTCCAGGCTCGCAGCACAACTTGTGTTAGTCGGAAAAGCACGAAGTTTATATAGATTCAGAGGCTTAAAGAGTCCGTGTGAAGCAAAGATTTGACAGAAAGAGGCTAAACATACTGTAACTGTACAACATGCTGTGAGTTAGATTGTGTATGAAGTGCCAGTGGAGGTTTATCATCTTTTGATCATAAGTCTGTCAGACTGAAGGCCACGGCACCATGGAGCCGTTCCTCCCCCAAGAAAGCACAACATACTTTTTCCACCTCTTTCCTCTGTTTTTCATCTTCTCTCTCACACTTGCTCTCTGTCTCCGTTGACCTTTCCCTACAGTAACTGTCTCTGTTTTCACCTCTCCTCTCCTCCCTCTCTACCTCTTCATCCACTCCCCCTCCTTCCGCCTTACCAACTTGTCTCTTCTCTCCTTCTGATCCCCCTCTGATCTCTTCTGTCTGCAGAAATCAAAATCTGTCATTCACCGGTGTCTCCAGGTCAGTATGGTTAAGGGAGTGCAATTGGAGAGTATGTGTATATATATATATATATGTGTGTGTGTGTGTGTGTGTGTGTGTGTGTGTGAGGATCAGTGAAGATCGCACATGTGTTTGAACTACTGAACTAAACAGTTTTTAGGTTTTTATCTGGATTACTGACTATTCCTGGTTTGGTAAAATGTTTATAGTAAACTTACTGTCAGTATATACTAAAGCAGATATTTCCCTCTTTGCCAGAGGTGTCTGAATTTGGCTATAGTGTCTTTTATAGCATGAGAAGTCTTTTCTGTTTTCCCCATTCCTTTTCTTCATGGCTTCTCTGACCTTTTGCTCTATTACCTTATATATCTCTCTCCACTTCACTATATCCAATTCCCCCTTCTCCTTTTCTCCCTCTGCCCCCCCCCCCCCCCCCCCCCCCGCAGAGTCACCTTATCTCTCTGCAGTCTGTCTGACTTATTTATCGCTGCTCTGAAATATTAAAGAGTCTGCTGCCTCCAGTCCTGAGGGGAGTCCATGACTTTTACTTACAACACACACGCACGTGCAAACACACACACACACAACCTAAATCATGATGTCTTCTGAAGATGGCACACGCTCTGCAGCACCATACTGTGCACAAGTCTTGTTGTCTTGGGCTTTTGGACTCTTCTCCTGGTTCTTACAGTCTGAACAGAGTCTTGACAAATTCTCCTTTGGGAGCCTGTAGATGTATACTGTCAGGAAGACTGTCGGTCTGCCATACACATGCCACTTGCATGACACCAGTTAACATTAGTTGGTCTGGCAAAACAATGGAGTCCTGACTCGGACGATTGTCAGAAAATTAATTGCCAACTATTTTTGATAAGTGAATAACCATTTCAATATTTTTTTCAAGCAAAAATGCCAAAACTTCTCTGGGTCTCGCTTCTCCTGTGTGTTGTAAGCTGAATATCTTTGTGCTCTGGACTGTTGATGGACATTTGAAGACGTCACCTTGGACTGTGGGAAAATTTTTCTACTATTTTTAATGAATAATCGATTAATTGACAAAATATTCAGCCGATTATGAAACAGCTGTTGCAGCCCTAGTCCTGACTCATGTGAACTACTGGCAGCACAGCAGTTACTGTAATATCTGCAAGATGGTGGCTTCATGGAAAATCTTCAGCTTTTTTTAGTTAATATATCCTTCCACAAGGTGTTGGGGCCTCAATAGCTGATTTCACCTCTTTTTGCAGGTCTTAGTGTTCATTTTAAAATAACATGTATTAGTAAGATACGATTATGTCTTGAAAAATACTTAGTATTTAGCAATTTAGTATTAAGTTAAGTTAAGTCGTCCATTTTATTTATATAGCCCAAAATCACAAATTGTGCTTTATAACCTGTACAACATACAACAACCTCTATCTCAGTTCAGATAAAAAACTCCCCTATTAATGATGAAAAAAGGACAACATCAAGCACCTGCATAAAGTTGGGAGACCTGTGGGGGGTGAATTTTAAAAACAAAAGAATTACATAAATTGACGCAGCAAAGGTTTATATCTTTTCCTATTCTTAGCAGACAGTCCCTTGTGGGGGGCAGGGGTGTCTAAGGCTGGAAATAGTGAGCAGGCCAAAGTGGAGTGGGTCTGCTCCATGATGCTGCTGCACCTGCTGTGGAAACTGGGCTGCCTTGGAGACCCGTGGCCCGGCGCCTGCTGGCTCTCCCTCCGCGCCTGCAGCCCTCCCTCACCAAGCGGGCACGACAACAAATGCACAAGCTGTCAAGAGCTTGCAAACCAAAAGTGAACAAAAATGATTAGAAACATTTTTAATCCAAAATGATTCCCTACATGGGCAAGCTTATTCAGCATATAAGCGTAGATTCAATTCATTAGCTGGACCCTACTGAAAGCAGAGCTGGACACTTTCCACGTAAAGCTTATTGAACGTGGCCAGCCCGAATGCCCACGGTGTAGTTTTGAGCTCTAATAGGCAACATTCGGGATTGTTTTGGAAAGTGGGCACTGGGTTTGGTTTTTGGCTACACATCCTGTCCTCATTATGTTGTATGGGAACTTGGCTGCGTCGAAGATTTGAGCCATCATGGAGCAGCATGTGTCATCATCACCACCTCATCATCTCTCATTATACTGTTTACCACGTAAATCAATTTGACCTGCGGGAATAAGTTAAGTTTAAGGTCTAAATAAAGGAAAATGAACATCAGCGGGGTCACAGAGCCAATGACAATTTTGTTTTTGTTGCTTCTAGACCGTAACTGATTTAGGTTCAGTCAGTGCCTTGCTTGCATTTGCAGATTGAAGAAGACTAGTGTTAGAAGACGCAGTGATCCTGGATCAGATTGTTATTTCTCAGAGACATCCATTACTCTCAGCCAGTATCTCCTCTGCCAAAGTGTGGGAAGGGATGTCTCCCACAAGCCTGTCACACAGACTGATGTGATGCAGGATCTGTCTCTGTCCTTGTATCTGGCATGACTCACATGCTGAAAGTAGCTACTTCTCTTTAGTTTACTCTTACTCATGTCTACTATTCCTATTATAGTGTATTGTTCCTGTAGTCATAGCTTCATCATACAAAGCCTTGTCCCCATATGCACTTAACAATCCACCTTGATTCCATTGAATCTAAGCAATGTTCTGATTGATAAAGGTCTATACTCCCCACAAAGTGACGCATCCACACACAGGCCTACACACAAAAGCCTTTCAGGAAGCTTTATGAGAGCAGCAGCAGTGGATGGAGTAGATGAGTATTGATTTTTATGAATGTCTGTATGTTTATCAGCTGGTGCAGTTTGGTTTTGCTCTATGTCTCTCACACACACACACAAACAAGCGTTGCATTGATCGCTGGGTGTTTTTTTTTTTTTTTTTTCTTCTTCGCCCCTGTGATGAATGGGAACGCAGAGTGGAGGAGATGCCAAGCTGCCAGTGTTTAGGCTGGTGAAGGAAAGTCAGATTTTCAGCATTGCATATCACTGAATCATCAAGAGGACAGCGGTTAGGACTGGTGTTGAATAACCTTATGATGAACTCTGTGTGTGTATACCTGCACACTTCCATGAAGGCATTGGTGAAGCACTTAAGCGCATATTTGTGGCTTTCATCACTGTTTTTTTCCCTATGTCGCTAATCAGACCAAGAGAAGAGGCAGGCAGTTTGTAATTAACTTGATAAATGCAGCATCTGTCTCCAGAGTGACAGCGAGAGAGGGGGGGTGAGGTTAAGAAATAGGAGGAGGATATACATGGAAGCACCGGAATAAGCAAGTGAGAAGGGAGGAGGGGGAAGCATGATCGTAAATGAGACAGATGATGAGAAGTGAATGAAGGTGTAGTTGTGAGCTGGTGCTGGGGGAGTACGTAAAGGTTTCAGAGGGAGGGAGTAATCCAGATGACAGCAGCATCGTGCCGGCGTTATTAAAATGAAAAGCCATCAATTTATTCACACATGCATCTCCTGCAAAACAGATCAGCAGAAATCCAGGCGTCACTCTGTTCCTTATTTATGGGTGCCCCAATTATAGACCTGCAGCCTGCCGCTGCTCAACCCGCTGTATGGGTATATGGAAATGAGGTGTATGTGAAATATGGAATGGTTACTTTGCACCATATGCCCACTGTGGGGTTATTTTTCACGCGTGCCACGTTGTGTAATTGAAAGAGTTGTTGTGCCAAAGAAGCCAGCTGTATGGAGATGAGAGCGATCATGAATGGATGGACACAGGAAGGGATGAATGGAGTCCAGGAAGCTGTTGACTGAGGACGGTGGAAGCGGCACTTGGCAGAGCGTGCTGCAATGTGCCTTGTGGTGGCAAGAGTCAACAACTGCGACGACTCCATCTGCATTTCAATAATCCTCAGGTGTCCGTATTGATAATGGTGACGTTATATTTAGAGATGAAACGCTAAGTCAATAAATCAATTAGTCGATGTACAGAAATAAATATTTTTATAAGCAGTGAATCATTTTTCAAGCAGACATTCATTCAACATGGTAACGGCTTCTAAAATGTGAGGATTTGATGTTTTTTCATGTTTTGTCATATTTGATATTAAACTGAATGTCTTTGGGTTTTGGGCAGTTGGGCAGATAATCTTGGACATTTTATAGGCAAAACTATTAATATAAAATGATCAATGTTCATATAATGTGAATGTTGAAGTCGTAAGATATCAGAAAGGTTGATAAAATGTGAAGTTAGAGTTAACGAAACAGACAACATTGCCCCGCTTTATGCCACAGTTGTATGCTGTATCACAGTTCAATGTTAAACGCCTGCTTGGATTGGTAGAAGGCTTTCATCGCTGGCAGGAAGGAGTAATAGAGGGTAAGGAGGACCTGGCGGAACAGTAGGCCAGTGTGTGTGTTTACTTCGATATGTGAGCAGCTCCATCCTTCCTTCCTTCCTTCCTTCCTATATCACTGTTTCCCTCTGTTCTCCAGTGAAGGTATTGTTGTGTGGTAAAACACTCTCACAACAGAGGTGGTAATCTGTAAACAGAAAACTTCTCAAATTACAGCTTTGGTATTAACACTGGAAATTCTCTTGTCTCACATTCCTTCCTTTCATCTCCAAATCTTTGTGTTTCCTCCATCCTCTGTAGATGTAACTGCGAGTGCAAGCTTTGTACTCCATCTCGATTTGTTTCACTCTCATTTTCTTGCCATGCTTATATTGCCTTTCTGTCTTCGATAAGAGCAGAGGACATGTCCACCTGAAGAGAGGATGAGAGAAACACAGAGTTTTTAAGTTCAGATTCTGCTTCATGAAGGCCACATACATAATCATACATACATCGCACTTTCAATCAAAGCTTAGGAAAGTGAGACTGGAAAGAACAAGGACAAGGTTTCTCTGAGAGTGAGTGATGTGGTATCGCTGCATTGATGTGCATTGTGCTCGCAGTGAAGTGGAGAGAAATGCAAATTGATATTTCGGATCCGAGAAGCTGTATGAGTGTATCGCTGCAACATACTGTGTGTGTGGTGTGTGGTGTGTGGTGTGTGTGTGTGTGTGTGTGTGTGTGTGTGTGTGTGTGTGTGTGTGTGAGAAAGAGATGAAGCATGGGTGCAATGAGCCGTGAAGACGAAGGAGAGGAAGTTGGTGAGCGGAGAAGACGAATGCACAATGACGGTGGTCTTGAATTGTCTCCACCATCAGCACCTGTAATAGCTGAGGGAGATTTGTACTCCCACTCTAATGAAGTTGACAACATCAACGTCCAACTAAAAAGTCCAATAATGGTGAGTCAGTAGTCAGCTGTCATCTCGTAAATTATTTACAGATTTCTTTAAATCAGACTGAATGCCTTTAATGGCTGAAGAAGGGCATCTAAGGACTGACTCATACTCATTGTGCTGTGTGTGTGTGTGTGTGCACATCCACAGGTTTCCGCCTCCTCAGTGAAGCTGCTCAAACATAAAAAGGCTTTCAGACAGATGTGATTAATCTACCAGGAGATCTGCTGTATCAATTAATCAACCAGGAAATGATTGATAAGCGGCTTCAATCACAGCAGGAAAGAGACAAGAGATGCACTTCTTCTTCTTAGACATCCTGTGTGTGTGTGTGTGTGTGTGTGTGTGTGTGTGTGTGTGTGTGTGTGTGTGTGTGTGTGTGTGTGTGTGTGTGTGTGTGTGTGTGTGTGTCTGTGTGTATGCATGGGGTGAGAGACGAACACTGACATGGTTCATTAGCTTATGGTGAAAGACCCTGCTGTGGCAGCTCTCAACAGTTCAGTGTTCACATACTGTATGTGCATGTGGAAGGTTACCATTGTTTAGGAATGCATAACCATAGTGTGAGAGAGACGTGTGTGCGCGCGCACTCGATAACACTTGCGAAGAGAGGGGGCTGGTGAAGCTTGCCTTTCTGCCTAGTGAATGAATATTCATGCAGTTGATATATCAGAGTCTGCCAGAGAACGCAGGCTCCAGATCGCAGGAATACAAATAAGAACACTTGCCAAGTGTGTGCGTATATATGTGAGTGTGTGTGTGATCTGTGTGTGGGCGCAGAGGGAGATTATAGGCCCCGAAGTGCATGAGCAATTGGGAGGGTGTAAGATTGTGATATATGTGTGTATGTGTGTGTGTGTGTCAGAGAGAGGCGTAGCTGACATTTACTTAGCTCTTCTCCTCTAGGCTTTTTGTGCCCCACATTCAAAGGAGGGAGAGGAACACTCACTCTGGCTTTTTGAAACTTTTGCCTGCTGTCTTCACAACTCAGCCTCCGTCACTGCATTACATCCTGCTGTTTGTTCAAAGCACATGGATAAACATAAGCTCTATGTGTGACCGTACAGTAAAATAAGAGATGAAAGACAGTGAAACACCGCTGTTTATAAGAACGTTAAAAAAAGCAACCAGAGTAGGTGCTAGATATCAACCAGCTGTTCAGTCAGTGTTGCTAATAAAGATCATGTGCTTTACATTCACATTCTTTTCCAAGCGTGTCTTTAAACAATACTCAGACTTCCGTATGTGCATTGAAAGAATGATTGGTTGCTGTAAACTCAAAAAGACTGCAAAAAGATTCCCAAATGGAAGAGATGGGGGACAAAATCTACAGTCCTTATAAAATCAAGTGGGTGTCTTCAAAAGTTACAATTGTTTTAGTTCAAAATCCCTCCATCGCTGCTGAGCAAGAAAACACTGTCTGGGGTAACACAAAAAGGGAATTTTGTATTTAAAAGACTAACTTTGGGACTTCATTTGAGTTATTCAGACTGCCGAAGCCCTTGGGAGGCATTTTTGCACACAATGAGGACTGTGGATTTTGTCCCCCATTACTTCCATTGGAATCGCATTAGGAAGGGATCTCTTCACAGCCAGTATGGACAGGAGGAATGATTAGAGAGCAATAACTCTTTCATGTACATATGAGCATTTGTGGATTGTATTAAGATAGACTTGGGAAAAGTAATGTTTAAATCTGATTTAAGAGGTTAGATTGTGTTAGTTAGGGCTCAGTGTGGCAATATGGTACTTAAGTTTCTGTATAGCTGCAAAAGTAATACTTTTTTAGATAACTTACTTTTACAAATATAACCCCCCTTGTTTACTTCACAAAAGAAGCTAAACTTTTCTAAGATCCAGTTATCATTCATTCAAAGATAAGAAATGTGAGCAGTAAATTGTGCACCACAGGAATTTTGTTATTATTTGAAGAGACGATAGGTGATAATACTGACTTATTGTCCGGCCAAGTAAAGGGTACAAGGGTCCCTAAAGAAGACTTAGGAGTTTTATTTACAGGGAACTTGTTTTTAAAAGGTCTCTGCAAATACAGTTTCAACTAAGTGGTTGTCTGTAAACACAAAAAAACACTTGAACAAAGTAAGAAAACATAAAGGCAATAACAGCAGAAAAACAGACAACTGGAAAAAAGGAGAAGACAGCATTTTAACTCCACATGTAAAGAAAATTGCTGCTGATTAGTGTAATATAAATAAACTCCCCCAGGTTTTTCCTTTCCTGCAAAGCAAAAGGGAGAATGATGGCAAGTAAATGTCAGCAGTATACTCCACACACACACACACACACACACACACACACACACACACACACACACACACACACACACACACACACACACACACACACACACACACAGAAACCATGCAGGAGTGTGTGTATAAATAGACCAGAGGTAGGTGTCGGGGTCTGAAGGACAAGTGAAATTCTAATAGATGCCAAAGGACAAGCCTATGGAGACACCGAGCATCTATATTTGATTAGTGACTCATTACTTTTCTCTTCTCTTACTCAGTGCTATAGATCAGCACTTTCCTTACATGGGCAGCCCGGAGGAATCTATATGAACCTATTATATACAATTGTGTTTCAGAAACTTTTAATAGTGCTGGCTCTGTCCTCAGCACAAGGACATCTGTGAGCTGATGGATATCTGAGAAGTGCTTAGCCAAACCCTCTGGGTCCTGAGCAGAGGCAGTCATCACTCTAGCCTTACATCTGTTCATTTAAGAAAACTGCAAATGTGCAATAATTTAGTCTAAAGCGTGTTTTTTGTTTTTTTTGCTAAGGTTTGGCATTATTCAGACTTTATCAATTTACCGTCTACATGTCAATGTGATATAGATTGCCTCCATTGTAGATTTGTTCAATATGTTATTATGAGTGCTGCAACTAACAATTATTTTCATTATTGATTAATCTGTTCCTTTTTTTTCAAGTAATCAAGTAGTTGTTAATGTTCAGCTCAAAGTGATGTCTTCAAATTGCTTGTTTTGCCCTGACAACAGTTCAAAACTTCAAAGTGTTTACAATGACATAAACCAGAGAAAAGCAGCAAATCCTCATATTTGAGAGGCTGGAATCATCAGTGTGAAGGGAAGACCTGAAGAATAGTCATTGATCTAGGGTTGCAACAAATTATTATTTTCATTATCAATTAAGAGGATTAATCGATCAATCATTTGGTTGCTTGTTTGCTTGTTTTATCCAGTTTAAACCCAAAACATATTCTGTATACTATAATTTAAGACAAAGAAAGCAGCAAATCTTTATATTTGAGAAGCTGGAACCATGAAATGTTTGGCATTTTCGCTTAAAAATTATTGAACAACTGATTGTCAAAAGCAGCCAACTAGTTTTTATGTTGATCAACTAATCATTGGATTACATAATCAATGATCTACACTGATCAATAAACTATCTAATTCTAATATAATTAGAAGTATGTCCTGATTCTGTTGAATGAATAAGTCAGATAGAACTATCATTCTTGGTATTCGCTAAACAATCATGCCTGAAAGACAGAGGCTCAGCTGTGCAGTGGAAATGTTGATCTTGCAACTTGGTGACATTGCTTCATTTGTTTCTGCAGCCCCCCCTCCTCCCCCGATTCAGCTAATATGATGGCAGTCTGTAGTTTTCTAAAGGAGACTTGGAAGAGGAGACTCGTGGGAAGTCTTCTTTGCTCTGTAATGTAATAGGAATGTGTAATATTTATTCCGAATTATCATTTGTTTTCTTGCAGCAGTAGTAAAGGCGTGGGATTATGGGTTGTTGTTGGTAGCTGTTGGTAATAATAGACTTACCGGAGGTGGAGGATGAGAAAGTATCCAAACGCATTGTCTGTGCTGAGATCACAACACGAAAACACCACCTTCTCACAGTAACCTCATGTTCTAGCATGTATACCCCTAATCATTGCTGAAGTGTTGCTCTGCAGGACACCATTCATTGTTGAAATGGAGCTCCAGAAGTGAGCTCAGTTCAGCTCAGAGATCAGTTTGGGGAAAAAAGTGACAGTATAAATGAATTTCTCTTGTTGTCCAGACTTGTAAAACCAAATGTCAGTGCTTGTTGCAGTCAGTCATGGCTCCTTCTGGTTGTTATACACCTGATGTCACCATTACTTCTCTCAAGATGGAAGTCATGAATTGTTCTGCACAAATCAGCCGTGACAAAAGCATATAAATTAAGTGTGTGTGTGTGTGTGTGTGTGTGTGTGTGTGTGTGTGTGTGTGTGTGTGTGTGTGTGTGTGTGTGTGTGTGTGTGTGTGTGTGTGTGTGTGTGTGTGTGTGTGTGTGTGTGTGTGTGTGTGTGTGTGTGTGTGTGTGTGTGTGTGTGTGTGTGTGTATCAGACCTGAGGAGGAAACGTTTCTCTATTCATCCTTTTTCTCTCTCTCTTTTTTCTTCTCATTTTTCTCACCTGAGTGAACATCTAAAATGGTTTTATCACCTCTGCTATCTTCCTCTCACGTCCTCATTTCATTTTTTCCTTCCATCACTCTCTTTTCCCCTCACTGTGGTGTTTATGGCCCGTGCTGATTTATGCCAGTTGGAGTTATTCTAATTGCCACCCCTCCGTTCTGTGAGACAGGCATGCGACGTGTGGAGCACACAGGCCAAATGTAATAACTTTTTCTGTCTATCGGTCTGTGACACACACACACACACAAATATTGGGACATGCACACACAGCACAAGGCTGTTCCTCTTTAATACTGCTGCTTAGCACTCAGACCTATATAGATTATTACCCAAGAAATTACAGCGCTGTAGTGCTTAACGACTCACATTACATTTCATGGGTGCCGCATTTACACTGTGGCAGATCTGTTTGTAATGCGTAGTGTGTGTTGTTTGTATGCGTGTTAAAAAGAAGGCAGCAAGATGGAAGTCTGAATGTTATTTACTGCCATGCTGGAGACGTGTGAGCATCAGCGCCTCAGCACCTTTCCACTTAACATTTTGCACTATCCTCTTCCCACTTTGGCTGTATAAGTGGCAGCAGTTTTCTCACTGTTACCAGGTGAAACATAGAAGGAAAACAATGTTATTCGCACATATAAGCTGATGCATCGGTTAGATAGATATTATTGGCTGATTTTAGTTAATCACATGACTGTATTTGCGAATATGAAGTAACAAAAATTGCAGTTAAAATAAATACAAATATTTATGTTCAGCCTATATGTTTTTACCTCTATTTTTTTATTTTTTTTACTCAAATATCAATATCGGTATCATCACCAAATATCCTGTATCAGTCAAACTGTAATACAAGCAGCTCAAATCTCTGCACACTTCAGCTGTTATATGAATCATGTTCTGGTATCACAGAACCTTTGAAGTGATGCAGAGCCTCTTTTTATAAACTAAACATCAGTCTATTATTGAGTCGGTGTCCAGGCCGTAGACTCTGACAGGGTGCTCTTACTACGAGGGTTAGGCTATAGGAAGCTATGGATCAACCAGACGGCCTCCTTCTAATAGACTGTTTAGGTTTAATATGAGTTTTCACCTCCTTTAATGGACCCGGCTGTCGCAGGAAGGGCACGCGGTAAGATCTTTCTCCAAGTTGTGTGTATTGCGAGTGGAGAGGCAGACGGATGGCTCTGAGTCTGTTCACTGCCTGAATGTGAATCACATCCGTAATAGTTCCCCTCATTTTATGAGTAAAGAGGGGCGAGATCAGTCTCTGTTTGTGTGTCTGAGTGTTAGTGTACCTGTCCTGTGTGTGTGTGTGTGTGTGTGTGTGTGTGTGTGTGTGTGTGTGTGTGAGTGGTAGATTTTGAGCTGTTAGACGGTCACCTTTGCTGTAAAATCTGCTTTATTGGCAAGTGAATGAGCCAACAACCTGCGTTCTGTTGTCCTCAGGGGCAGGTCTTTGTGTTTTACCACAAGTTTGAGGGGACTTTGAATGAGGCGTCTGCTGAGGTGGGACAGATGTTCAGCCAATTGGAGGCTTTGGCAGCCGTAACCATGGTTACCAGATGTTCTTATACCGGTCCTACACCCCTCATTCTTTCACAGTCAGAGGGAGAAAAGAGCTGGCAGTATTTCATGTCGAGGTCTCTCTCTCTCGCTCTCTCTCTCTGAATGCTGAAGGCACTGAAGCATTTCCTGCCACTTTTAATGGACTTCTATTCAACTTTCCAGTCCTGATCCACTTTTATAGCTCAGCTTTTCACTTCTGAAATCCTCATTCACTTTACAGAAGTCATTTCTGTCCTCTTTACACTGTCAGCCACGCAGCACAGTGTCGGCCATTACATATACCTCTGAGACATGGCTGGTATTTGAATATGAATGTTGCTCAGAGTGGTTTATTTTTGAATGTTTCTTGAGCTTGTGTGTGTGTGTGTGTGTGTGTGTGTGTGTGTGTGTGTGTGTGTGTGTGTGTGTGTGTGTGTGTGTGTGTGTGTGTGTGTGTGTGTGTGTGTGTGTGTGTGTGTGTGTGTGTGTGTGTGTGTGTGTGTGTGTGTGTGTCGGCAGCTAAAGGAGATTTGAAGTTCACAGTAGCTCCTCCACCACCGTCATCCCGCCCCAGCCCTCCATCCCTGGGCCCATCTGTGCTCAGAGTGTTTGTTGTGGTTTTGGGTGAGATTTAAGGGCTGGGAGAGCAAAATAGTTTTGGGATGCCTCTGTAAAATCTGTGTGTTTGGGCGCAAGGGGGTGTTTTCAAGGCCACACAAACAGCTAGTGAGTCGCAATACTCAGTTTTACTTAAAACAAGTGAAACAGATCTGCAAATTGTTTTAGCCTACTATCATGAAAATAACACATGATTTAAGAAAATGTTTTTATTTATTGGTTTTAGCTCTTTATTCAGAGGTGACAATGCACATTATTGACCTGATATAAATGTGCCAGGGTTGGTTCAACAGGTAATTTGTACAAACTGGAAAAACAAATGAAAAGAAATAAGAAATTGGATAAAAATGGTCATGCTGATTGGTAAAGATGTCAAACCTTGACAATAAACAAAAGAACCCATTCATATAATTTGACAAAAAATAATATTAACTCCAGGTCCATTTTCTAGGTTTTTGCAGAGCTTTAACCACATCCGTCTTCATCAGCAGAAGGAAGGTTCTCAGTTTTACTGTAACTTTTAAAAAACAAATCTACAAATTGGTTTCTTGAAAAAAAACGTTAAGCTGAATAATGACCTTCTCACCACAAGGTATATTTAGTAGCTGATGATCTTCCCCAGCAGATGCTCAGTCATCATGGAATTATAAATGTTAAGATTTGCATTTTGCTCAGCACTTTAAGGACTTGTCATCTCTGTTGACTTAAAAGCTCAGCTCCAAAACTAGCTACTAAATGGACCTTGGGGTGAAGCTGTTTTGCTGTTTCCAAGGTCAAGACTTAACTTTCAATCTCAACCTTTTAAATGATTGTGTGCTTGTGTGTCCATGTGTACTTAACCCCAGCGTTGTTTGCCTGCATTTACATTCCTCTCAAGTACAAATGAAAGGGCTGCTATTTATGTTACAGTGACAACATTGTACCAACACACACACTCACCACCTACGTACTCGGCATCGCCTTGACACATACAAAGCTCAGGTGTGAGATAATGAAATTAGGACTCATGCTCTCCTCTGCCCTGTGGACAGACTGAGCTCTGCAATGTCATGCTGAGGAGAAACACACTACACTTCTGCAGTGAACACGTGTTTCTGTAGAGGACCAGCCCCCCCCCCTCTTTTAATTATCAATATAATTTATTTGTACTACAAATGATACCCTTCCTGTCTGTAGCATTAAGATTTTATTATTTATAGTCATTGCATACTATATTGGGATTAGAAAACTGCAAATATAATCTCCTCAGGGATCACTTTTGTGATTATTATTTAAAATGTGTGAATTGGAAAACAAAACAACAAAGACAAACGTTTTGAAGTGCTCTTTCTCCAGACTCCCTCTTCTCTAGTAGCCACAGCTTTCTCTCTTTCATTGCTTTGATGGTTCACTTTTCTCTGTCTTTAAACTGGAGGGACTGTCTCTCTTTCTCGCTCTCTCTCTTTAATGATGTGCTTGAGTGATGCTAATGACTAGTTCTTACACTCCTCCTCACACTCTCCCCCTCCATTCCCCTTTTTCTTCTTCCCTCCATCTGCCTGCTTGATCTGTCAGAGAGACTGCAGAAAGAGATTTTTCTACTCCGGTTATGAAACTCCCTCGGGGTGATTTCTAAAGGAAAACTCGGATGACTCTCCTCATTTCTGCCGGCCCGCCGACGTGATGGATGGAAGTGTTTAAGAGGCCCAACTATTTCTGTTGGACTGTCCATCTGAGTGGCTTACAGTTAGCGGTCAGGGGGTAGTGTTTGGGTAGATGATGCAAAGTGTGTAGGTGGCCATGTTGAGACAGGAAGGCATGTGTTTGTGTGTTTGAGTTTGTGTACTTATTGTATGTTCATACAAGCCTTTGTGCTTGCATGTGTGATGCAAGTGAAGTCTGGTGTGAAGGAGAGCCCAATGTGACGCTCTGCACAGCCATGACTGATTACACTCCACGGCCAACTCTCCTGTGTTGGGACTGGGAGTCACAATAGTTATTTTCTCCACTGCAAAAAATGTAGGTTCTTTGTACCAAGTTTTGAAATTAATATTATTAACAAGCAAACATTGGCTAGTTCCAGTTTCACAAAATGTTTTATATCATTTCAAATCGAATATCTCCTGGTTTTGGAATCAGTTTGTCAAAACCAGCAATTTACACACTATTCTTTCACTACTGTCTTACATTTTATGAACTAAACAATCATTTGATCCAGCTTAAAGGGAGTCGACAGATTAATTACAGTTATAGTTAATGACTTGCACTAGTTAATGTTTTTGAATTAACAGTGAATCAAGTGCCACATGTGTAATGTGACAAACACACAGATATTTATCACCAGATTCTGCCATTTTGGTGGAGACCAAAGCGCAGCTAAAAGGTGAGTGAATGTTTGGTGGTGGTAACGCATCAGTGCACCAACAAAGGCAGGAACGAAGGAGACTGCTAGCAAGCAAACGAACAATTTAAAATATATTTTTTTAAAAACAGCTTTTGCACATGTCTTATGAGAAAGGAAATGCACTCAACATGTTTGTTGAATGTAAACATTACTTTTGTTTGTTCACAAGAAAACTCCACAAGGCACCTTTAACCCTGCATTGTTGCAGATTATTAGAACTTTTCTCTCTCAAACAGGGCTTCATACTTCATACATTCTTTTTCTCCCCATGACCATATAAAATCTTAATCGCCTCTCCACCCCACTTTCATTTTCAGCACATTTTTACTTTCTCCACGGCTATGCATTGGCCCCCTGCTGCTTTGACCCCTCTCAGTGTCTCTTTCAGTTATTGTGGTTCTGCCCTCTCATCTTTTAGCTGTTCCTGCATTCCTCCTCCTTATGCCAACCACCAATTTCACCCCTCCCCCCGTATTACTATCCTTGATCCTTGCCATCTTGTCTTCATCCCTCTATCCCACAGTCTTCATCCCCATCCATCCCTGCTATCCTTCCCTCCTTTCATCCTCTAAGCTGGTGCAGATGCTGCAGCCAGGTGTTCGATGTGTCGATCTGGTTAGCCAGCAGGTTAGATAATCAGATAATGAAGATTTAACCTCCACTTCCCATTCTGTCAAGGCTGTCTGCTGTTCCCAAGCGAAGACACACATGCAGCCACACTCTCTCAAACTGACTGAGTGGTACATAAACGTGCATGTAGCTGGAAAAAGGTTTTGTGACCCCACTGCTTTGTGAAGGACTGACAGGCAGACAATTAAACTGTTCTGTAACTGGCACAGTATAACTCAAGCAGACAATAGTCTCTCCTGTTCTATTTATGACCTTTGAACTCAGTTTATGACTTCTGCGCTCTGCATGGTGACTGCAGGATGAAGGGATGTCTAGGTGATTGTCTTCATGCAAGAGAAAGGAGGGTGTCAGAAAGGGATGTAGAAAAACAGTGATTTTGGACTGAACATCACCATGGAAGCAGAGAAAGGGGACTTTGGGAAATGGAAAATTGTAAGTGTTTTGTGTTTCATTGCTGAAGATAGGGGAAGAGTGGTGGCGCTTGCAGAGGAAAGCTTTAATAACACTGACAAGATATAACAAGAGAGGAGTAGATGAGTTGTTTTCATGTGTAGAGAGGAAGCAGAGGAGGCAGGGTTATCTGAGTCCTTGAAAGTAATTTCCCAGAGCAGTGTGAGACATAGTTGGAGAGAGAAAGAGAGGGAGGTATAGATAGGAGAGAGCGCTAAATGGGGACAGCATATGAGCACTTGAGACATAGGGTTCATCTATGGGTCTCTGTCATTTGACCTCAAAGCATTATATTCAGTGTCAGGAAATTGCAAACGTTTTCTCTCCTGCAGTCCTGACTGACTCATTCTGTTTTCTTGATCCACTGCTTTGTAATTGCTGCATGTGTTTCTACAAGTGAAAAACCACATATGAAATATGAGCTGTATGAATCTGGGATGCTGCAGATCAGTGGCATGTCAGCAGAGTATTATCTGACATTTTGTACTTGGAACTTTTTGAACTTCGTGACCTTGGACTGGCTTGTCCGCCCTGTTTGGCACTGGGCCAGGGGGAGGGAGGCATTATTTGCTCTGAAATGGCAGTGAGAGCATGTGGAAAAAAGGTTTAGTTGCGTTATCCTTAGAGTAAAATAGATAGAGGTGAGGATACAGTTTCTCTGGCTCAGCTCTATCCCACAGCGGGGTGTGAGTGTGAGCTTGTGTGGGTTTGATTGGCGATGCACTTTTTCTTTCTTTATCTCTGTTTATCTGTGATTTATCTGCTTCAGCAAGGCAGAAAGGACAAGCAGGTTACTGCCACTGTATGCCACTTGCCAAATACACTGAGTGTGTGTGTGCATGTTTATAGATATACGTTTTTCTTCAGGCTTTTGAACGGTTACAGGACGTTACAATATTCTGTATCAATAATGTTCCAATGAGTTTTTATGGTCTATTTACATGATGGACACAGTCAAGGTCTTTTTAAACTTGCAGTTTTCAGTTGAGAGGTCTCTGGCTTCAGTAGCTCTCCCAGGATAATCGTTTTTAACCAGATTATTGGCTGTTGTAACACCTCTGTTCGCCTTAAATGATTAGTTGATCAATAGAAAATCATTCAGCAACTATTTTGATCAATAAATAATTTAAGTCATTAAATTCACAACAACATTCACTAGTTCCTGCCTGTGAACACCTCATCTATCCATTTGGATTAGTCTATAAAATGTTAAAACAAGCTCCCAGAGCCAAATTTGAAAATGTAATGTCATTTTAATAATTTGCAATTATATAAACAGATAAGAGCAGCGACTTCTCGTATTTGAGAAGCTGAGACCAGAGAAGGTTTGGCTTTTTTGTTTGTAAATGCATTAAACAACTATTTCAATGATCAAATTCGATTGATTAATGTTCTGTCACTTGTTGAAACGATTCATTGTCTCAGCACTGGTCGGCATCACATGAATTAATACCACTGCTTGAACATGGTCAAAAGCAAAAAACACACGTCAGAATGTATTTGGTTACACCCCTGATAGTGTTTTTGACCAAACACATTTTTATCTGCAGCCATCTAATTCTCCCTCTGCTCCCTTTTATAAGGCTGCCGCTGACTTTGCCAAGGCCCACCTGACTGAGGCTCTCCGCCAGCAGCTGCTGGCCTACGAACAGGAGAAAGAGCGAGACAGAGAGAAAGAGAAAGATGAAAAAAAGGAGAGGGGCGGCCTGTCCTATCCTTCCATCCTGGAGCAGCAGATCCTGACTTTGGACAGAGAAATGCTGGACAAGCTCTCTGCTACTTACAATGAAGCAGGTGTGTGTATTTGTTTGTTATGCACCACAATAGCCTGGAAGAATCCCCCCCAAACTGTAAAAACATGTACACATAACTATATATATATGATATATTGAAGTGTAATCATGCGAAAATGTATGCATGTTCTTCCATGTGTGACAATTTGAGGATATTTTTTTCAGCAGTGGTTTTGGCTGTTTAGATGCTACAGTTCATTGATTAGAAATTATCTGAATATGTGCATACAGTATATCGGCTTGATTGTGTGGCCACAATAGAGGGCAGAGGCTACAAACGGATGGATTTTACCCATGGGTGTTGCTCATTTCTGGGGACAAGAACGCACCAGTTAGTGCAGGCCCTATAATTTTTGCACGCAAACTATTATTTTCTACTCCACTGTTTCACTTGACTGTTGTTCAATAGTGACTGTCAGCAGCCCTAGGCCTTGCTTATTCAGCTGTTTAAATACAAGCTGATCTTCACAAGGCTTGTAGTAATTATCTCTGGAGGGAGGCAGGGAAGGAGGGGTGACGCAAGAGAGAGAGTGATGGATGGAAAGAGGTAGGAGAAGGGTCAGAGGGAAGGATGTATGTGTGGATGGAGGGCATTTTGCTGGTAAGAGCTATACGGTAGAAAGGGACGAGAGACCTGTGCGACAGGCAAAATTAAGGAAGAACAATAAAAGAGAAACACTGAGATAAAGGGTATGGAAAAACAAGGAAAGGGACAAACAGAAAGCGGGACATTGAAGGGGTCAGGAGAGTGAGAATATGGATACGAAGACCGACCAAAGCAAACCCTGGGGGAGAGGAGGAAGAGAACAAAAAGGCCCGCAGCAGAATCATACAGTGCAATGTACTGTAGAGACATATGGGTTTCATTCATAAACATATTCTAGATTCTATCACAGCCTTGTTTTTAAGGTAAAATAAGTGTATAATAGGTTTGTAGACATCAGAGAGGCAGTAACAGTAAGGAAGAGGTGCAGCAGAGTAATGAGTTTCATGTGGTTTTCGTCCACCTCTATTAATTTAACATGCATACTAAAGGGAGACAATGCAGGAGCATAGGAAATTAGAGGAAGCCAATACCATATGTTAACTCTGATGATTATGAATTATTAGGGGCTTTTTTCTTAGGCAGCAACATGATTGGCTTATTGAACGAGCAGGGGAGGGGGTTGAAGTACAGATTATAACATTATTACATGGCCTAACTGTAGTGACGGGCTGCAACCTCAAGAATTCAGCGTTCCTGTGGGAAGGTCACTTTTCCTTCCGGTGTTGCTGATTAAACTAACTCTCTCAGCTGAGTGAGAAGCAGAGTAAAGAATGGGGGAAATGGCGACACAGGGAAAAGGTTTTGGTTTGCGGAGTAACTACTGATGGAGATATATATAGCGCTGTCATTCTGTTAAGGGAAATTCTGGTTTCAAACAAGTTTTGACCATCATACCTGCAGATAATAATGACATTATTATTGTTATGTATGGGGCAAGAAAAACAAGTGATCAGACAATCATACAGATTTTAAACAAACCTCCAGGTAAACTGAATGTATTTGTAAGAGAAAACTAAGGTGAAGGGTGAAATGATTACCCAAATTGTTCATTGTAAACATCCTTCACAGTTTATAGGCTGACCTCCTAGTTTGTGGTTGGCCCACCATACCTTTAGTATGTTGACTTTTCAGGTGCGCGCACTTTAAGTATTTCTTGTCTACCTTTTGTCAGAGAGTTTAGAGTACAGAGCTGACATGAAATGAGGGGAGAGACACACTGATGATGCAACAAAGGGCACTGGTTGGATTCAAAGATTTTGCGGTTCATGTTCAATGCCCTCACCACCAGGGGCCCCACTTAAAGTTTAAAATGTAAGTTTTGAAATAAAGAGGGTTAGATAATCTATATAAATGATAATCTGATCATCTGACTGCTTGTGTTTCTTTCCCCATCGGACTTTGCTGAGATCTGGGAGCACGGTGACAACAATTACTTCAGTGAGTTCATTGTTATCATAGCCAGCATAGATACGATGGCCAAAGCTTCGAAAAATAAGTTGTAATGCACAGGAATTCTCCTTAAGAAAAGAGAGAAGGGGAAAGAGAATGTGGCAGCTTACAATTAGATTATAAGTCTGAACTGCCTAAATGAAAACCTGCACAGACAGCTGACATGTGACTCGCATATAAGTTGGTGAGGGGGTCGTTGGTATGAAAGGGCCATTGAGAAGGCCTCACATCCTCCAGAGAGCGATGGGTCATATGATACGCTCATTGCTAGAGAGAAGAATTAAAATCTCCAGCGCCCAGTCTGGAGGCGACAGCTGATTATTACCTCACAGAAAAGGTTGATGTGCTGCACCTGTATTACCTATTGTTACACTCACCTGCTCTCGACCTCTTCATCCTCTTTTATCCTCATCCTCCTCTCTCCTTCGCTGCTTCCTCAGCTGCAGATAAAGCATCGGCTTTCTGATCCATGTTGCTCTCCAAAACGGCCCACAAGTAAATCTCCCCTCCTGATCCCTCTGCCTACTTCTGTTCTTAAGCTACGTGACCTGTTGCATCCAGGCTCCAAAGATCTGTTCAAATCTTTTTCTTATCCCTCTATATTTCTATCATCCTTTATATGGACAGCCCAGCGAGACACTGAGGCTATAGATAAACTTACAGTCAAGCTCCATTACAATGAAAAAGCTCCTGTGGTGTCTAGTCCAAGCATCGGACATTCAGGGATATTGAATATGTTGCAGTATTTGTCAGCGTCTTGGGGGGGCACATCTGCTGATCAGGTAATTGTTGTGAATTCATGTCCCTGTATCAGATTCAACAATCGCATCATTTAGGGGACACAGCTCTCACTTTCTGTAGCAATCGGAGGCCTAATTTAAGCTGGCAGGGAAGGAAGAGAGAGAGAGAGAGAGGGAAAATAGAGAGATACACTCTCAATTCAGCTCCCAGTCCCCAGGACAACAGCGTATCAGATTTATCCCCCTGTTCGTTCATCCCTCTGTTGTTTATCAGTGAGCAAAAGCGGGTTGAGAGAAAGATAAGGGAGATGGGACTTTGATGGAATGGCCAGGGGCTTAGAGTCTATTATGGAAACAGTCTCCTTAATGCGGTGTGGTATTCTGTTAGCACTAACCTTCATGTAGCTGTGTGACATGTCTTTCAGCAAGCGCCTGCACCCACGCAAGCACACAAAAGTTTTGCATCCGTCCAATAATCAGTAGTTATTGTTGCAAACAGCAATGTAGAGACTATCCTCTTTGTCATCTTACAAATCAAAGGTTAAGATTAGGGCTTTTTTTTAATTAGGTTGTGGAAATATGTGCAGAAATATTTTGGGGGAAAACATTTTATGCACCATCTTCTAAGAGCAAAATATACCTCTAGAAATAAAAAAAGTACTTTTACAAAGCAGGAGAGAAACATACTGTACACTGTATTTATTCACTGCATTATGAAGTGCTGTGTTTTATAGACAGGTGACATAAAACAGGGAGCGTCATCTCAACACACACAGCAACACAAACACACTTGGCATCATTTCAATATCAAACTGGCAAAAGGCTGAACTGCCAGACAGCAGAACATTTTAGAAATCAAATACTTGCTAGAAGGACGGAAATATTTCTGCCTCAGTAATGCAACAGAAAGTGTTCGTATTACCGGTGCCTGTGACTATTGATATGTATTTTAAGAAAAAGGTATCAATATACAGTATATTGCTATAATAACCTCCCTAGTTAGGAATGTTCATCAGGCTTTCCTGAACTGCCAGAGACGATTTCTAAATGTTCTCACCTGTTTTCTTTAGCTTTCATGATTTCATGCTCTTCAGAGTGAAGCTCCGTTTTGTTTTTGCTTTTCTAAGCTTTGCATTCATTTGCTGTTCAATCATTTTTAGCTGAAAGTTTATGTCATTGTTCTTTTATTGCTGTGAGTCATTTTTTCTGCTCCAACTCCAGTGATTTGTTTGGATTGTTGTTTTTGTCTGATTACTTTCAAAAGCACTTTAGATTCCATTCCCCTTTAGGTAAATGTTTGTTCTCACCAAGTATGTTTGCAGCAGTTTGTTCAAACTCTTCAGAGTTTCACTTTGTTTGTTGCTCAGAGTCAACGGCATTTTAACTGTGGAGGCAACAAATGATGACGCCCACACTGGGCTAGCAGCCCCAGTTATGTACACAAACTGGTATCAAACTTTTTCTTTTCATTTTTGAATGTTATCGCACGGAATTCTTTTTGACTTTAATTTTTTATTGCCATAGTAACTAGTTCTGCACTGAGTGACCCCTTTCCACTCTGTGTGTCAAACTCCAAGCTTCTCATTTAGATGGTGACAGGTCAATAATTGATCTGATTCATTTGACAGTAATGCACAGATCTGAATACATCCCTTTTGGCACACTGACTCTACCAAGTAATTTCTTTCATAATTAGACAAAACACAATTTTATGGAGACATAAGCTACTGTTTTTTAACCCAAAGTTCACTGCTCGCTGTCAGTGTGGATATCATTAATTGAAACTGCTTGCTGTTGTTTATTTGTACTTGTTGCTCTGTGGTTGACTCGCTCACAACACTGTGTGTTAAAGAATAGCATCCGATGAGGCGTTTTTGACAGCTGGTGTACCCAGCTGTCAAATAAATAAAGGATGTTTAGGTGTACAATAAAGGATCAAAAAATCATCATCATCATCATCGCAGTGGTTTTTGGCAGCTGGCTTTCAAATGCCTGAGTTTCCTGAACTCACCAAGGAGACTTTTTAAAGCCGCTTTTGTTCACTACATGACTGCAGGCCCATTAGATAGCTAAGATGGAGAGTTTTCATTATGATGAATTATCTGTCATCTCAAGCAGGGTGTCAAGGCGTTGCAAGTTTGATGTTGGATTTAAAAGTGCTCTGACTGTCTGACCTCCAAATGAAAAACTCAAGATTTTTGTGTGTAAAGACTCCGGGCACGAAGCTTCTTTTTTATTTCTGCACCCACTTGGTTGTGTGAAGAGGAAATGATATTGGGAGATTGATTATCTTAAAGGAGAACTCCGACTTACAGGTCTTGAGGAGTACTACTGAATGTGTGAAAAAAGTTGTAAAGCCTTTTGTGGCTCCAGTGGAAGTCTGATAAAGCGTTGGAGGGAGTTGAAGACTACAAGTTTGAAAATGAAACTTGTGGGGGTGTGGAGTTTGGAAGAAGTGAACTTACCAGACCTCTGTTGCTGACTCCTCATCTCTGCTTGAGGCTACATTAGCCACTACTAGCATAACACACGCTGAGACTAAACTGGTAGTGGTCAAGTTGCATTGTGGGTAATGTAGGCACCAGGTTTTGACAAAGAAGAAGAACAGGTGGAATAAAACAGACAATATCTCTGTGGGACTCACAAATTGATGCAACAGAACCAATGTTATAGGAGTGCAATGCTAAATTGGTGTAGCACTCTTTTAAAATACTTCCTGACTACAAGGTTGACTTTGTCAATGTTGCCATAACCACCTTGCATGATTAGAAGACATCCGTAAGCCTGTCAAATCATATGCTTTGCCCAGATGTGACCTGAATGTCACTGTAGTTTAGGATGAACAATTACCTTTTATTTTGCATCATAAAAATTATAAAGAGAACAAAAAGCCCTCTGGAGAAATGATTGAATGGTTCAAATGTACACAGGAGCCCAGAGTAAAATCTCACATAGGGCTCTAAGAAGGCTGAGGCTGGCCCAGTGGCAGCTGGTTCTTTAGAATAGAAAGTAATGAATGGAGTAAAAACTATACATTATACAACGTGACATAGTATTCAAATCCAGAGCGTTGCACAGACCTGATAAAGCAGTTCAAAATGCTTTATGCAGAGCAAAATGCTAAAAATAGCACCGCTATAAATGTTAACAGTGCAAGTCCAAGGAGGGCAGGTAAGATAGCGTTGGCAGCTCATATGGGAGGAAAAAATGTGCTCTTGTGGGTGGACTAATGGGCAGGTAGAGTTTTTTCAGAAAGGCTCTGAAGGAGACAATGAGCCGGGGTGAGAAGCAGGGTAGCAGTCCTGCCCTCACAAGTTTCATCTAAATGCCAAGCAGCTTAGTTAAGAACATAAATCCATGGGATGTCTTCTGGTGCTGTATGGACACTTACACTCTCCAGACTTATAGAGAGCACAAACACAGAGTCTTTGCTAGCTCTGAGAGAGTGAATTGGTGCAATGATACAAATTGGAGTGGGAGACTAACTGGGGCTGAGATGTTAATCTTATTGGAGCGTTGAAGGTGTGCCCGGCCAAGCTAAGCCAATAATTAGCATGAGCGCAGGGTGCATGCGGGCCATGGTGCCATTTTAATAGGGAATGCTGAACGTGAGCTTGGCATGGCTGGGCTAATTGGGGAAGGGTGTGCTAGCAAGGCACCTCAGTCCATTATCTCTATCGCCATGGGAACTAGATAAGGATAATTAGCTGGACAGCATGGCACAGTGCAGCGGCAGCTATAGGCACGAGCAGCAGGATTAGGGATGCTTACAATCATGAAACTAATAGAAATGGATTTTTCACAAACTGTGTAAAAGATTTAGTAAGTCATTTACAATTAAGTGGCATCAATATTCACTTCATTCATCTCAGCCTCGCTTCCAGCTAGTGCTGTTTCTCATAGTTATTTTCTCTCTGCTTCTTTTTTTTTTGCCCAATTTTCTGTTTATCACTTTGTTTTTTTCTGACCCAAAGCTATAAATGGAAATAATAAAATCATTGTCCTGCTGAGAAGTAATCGCTTTTCTCTTCCTTTCACTCCCCTTCTCCAAGCTCTCCACCCCTCCTCAACTCTTACTCTTCATTTGATCTGCTGCCTGTGTTCTCATTCCTCACACACTGGCTGCATCTTGTGTAGGACAGAGTAACTGTGAACTGAATGGAAGAACCCTTCATGGCGGTGATAGATTTATTTCATTCAGCTCAACGTAAACTTCAAGTCAAGTCGTCAAGTGGGTCAACATCACACCAAGATGTAGAACTTTAAAGGGGAGTCTCAGAAGTTAGTAGGTCATCTACATTCTTACGGTGGCATTTAAATCAGCGTTGTTTTAGTCTTTACTCTACCTCCTGGGGCATTTTATACACTAGAATCCTGAGAATGTCTCCACTGTATGTCCCATTTTCCCATCTCTCTCTCTCTCTCTCTCTCTCTCTCTCTCTCTCTCTCTCTCTCTCTCTCTCTCTCTGCCCCCCCCCCCCCCCCTTCTCTCTCTCTGTCCGGGTGGTCCAGACCAGTAGGACCCCCCTACTTTCTCCTCTTTTTTCTCTCTCTCTCCTCTGTTCCCTACTCTCTCTAGTTTTGTCTTTTCTCTGTGTGAGCAGATGGCCAAACAGGCAGATCTGTTCTTTCTCTACAGGATTTTGGATCTCACACAATAGGCCTCAGATTCTGAGTCCAGACTCTGTTCTGCCTGTCTGGGAAGCTAAACAAAGAGAGGAAGGGGGAGAAGAAATGAGAGCGTTTTGCAGAGTGGTACAAGGAAGAGAAGTTACTTCAAAGAGTTTTTGCAGTGTTTGCACATGGCTTCATGTGTTTCACTTTGGTGCAGGGGGAATTGTACTGAGCGTGTGCATCGTGACAAATAGTGTTTTTCTCCTTCGTTTACTGACATTTTTAATTAACGTTGCTATGATTTAGGGTTGGGATGATATAAACTGTGAGCTGATACGAATGGGTCAGCCGTCACATATTTTTTAAGCAGGTTTTATGACCACGTTGGATTATTTTAGCCACGTTAGCATCGTGGCCTTATGGATGGCAGTGTCGGTCTGTCAGTTGGTCCAGACTGAAATATCTCAACAGCTATTTATTGCTCTGAAATTTTGTACAGACCCCTGACCTTTCCTGTAGCGCCACCATGAGGTTGACATTTGATGTTTTGAGTGAAATGGCTGGACTATGAAACTATTGGATGAGCTGCCATGAAATGTGGTACATGTCCACCTTCAGGATGAACTGTAATAACTTTGGTGATCCTTTGACTGTTCATCTAGAGTCATCATCCAGTTAAAAGTTGAATTGTCCACTACTTTAGTTTATGACCAGATACCTGTAAAACTGTCCAACATCAGCTGTACTCTGCCTTTAGAGCTAATTAGCAAATATTAGCATCCTAACACGCTAAAAGGTGGTGCACATGGCAAATGGTATACCTGCTAAACATCAGCATATGAGCATAGCTCAAAGCCCCTCTGTGCCCAAGCACAAGCCTTGTGGTGCTGCTAGCCCGGCTGTAGGACAGTCCTAGTCTTGTTGTTGATTTGCTGGATTATCCCAAAACAGACAATCTTGTCTGGTTATTTTATCCATAAATAGTTTCTTATTTATTAGTTACTTATATTACAATACATATTGATAGAAATTACATATCGAGGATTTTATCCACATAGCTCATCTACTTCTTTCTCCCCCACCCTTCTCCTGCTCCATCTCTTTCTCTGGTCCCCTGCTGTCCCCACCTCTCCTCCATCTGTTGCAGGTACTACATGTCTGGTGGCCCTCCTGTCTGATAAGGAGTTGACGGTGGCCAACGTCGGAGACTCGCGTGGAGTTCTTTGCGACAAAGACGGCAACGCCATTCCTCTATCGCATGACCACAAACCTTACCAGCTCAAAGAACGCAAGAGGATCAAGAAGGCTGGTGAGAAAACAGCTGCAGTCCAGACCAACAGACCTTACTCAACTGATTCTGAGCAGCACAACTTTAGTTCAAACTTTCAGCAACATCAAAACTCAGATTGTTGTCATGAAAGCATTAAATAAGTCTTCTTATGATCAAAGCTAAGCACCGTTATCCTTTTTTTCACATCTTGTGTGTCTGTCCTCAGGCTGACATCAAACCCGAGTAACTGATAACACAGTCTGCTTCTAAAGCAGCACGTTATCAAAGGCAGCCAGACACTGCACAGTGTTTAAGGTGTATTTGTAGGCATAATTCGCCCTCCTACCATATCTGCATACTCTGTGTGCTGAAGAGAGTTTGATAGCAGGTTGCCAGATTAGTCATTCACTGTGGTCACTGTCAGGATAGCCCACCATCTCCATCTAATGGTCCAATTGGGTACTGAACAAAAAAACCTGACACATTTAGTTCGCATTATGTTGCTGTTAACTTATTCTTGTAACATGCTGTTAATTATGATATTGCAGATGCTTCCCCACTGTTTTTAGTGACCTTCAGTGAGAGGAGCCACCTGATGTTTTAATCATAAATTGTCACATACAGGAACCGCTTGTATACTAATAACTGCTTATACAGTAGCCCTCTCTCATGGGGTGACATTATGTCGTTACAGTGGTGTTTGTCTGTCTCTCTGTGACACATTCCTGTAAACAGACACTCAAGAACAGTTAATGATAGAAACTTTATTCCTGCACCACAGGCTCCACAGGTAGAGCTGATGTTCTGATTAGATTTCAGGGCACCTTGCTGCATAAATTTACATATTAATGAAAATCTGATTTTCCAACTGTTGTGATTCCTCAATGCTAAATTGAGTGCTGTCTATGCACTGAAAAAAGATTCCAAAGAAAGTTTCACGCATGAAGTGTGTCTTCAAGCATCAAACTCGCTGTATGAAACAATAACATCTTGATATTAAAGCCACAGACTGCACAACCATTTTAAAAAGAGTCACATCACAAAACACTTTTTAACATCAATAATTGGTTTAGAAAATCCCCCAAATTATACCAACAATGTATCGTAAGAAGCACAGAATACAGTGAATGTTTTTAAGGAAAGGTTTTACTTGAAATATTAAATATGAAATGAAATATAATCTACTTAGTATTTACTTAATAATAATTAATTATATTGTTCTTGTATCTTTTTTCATTTGTAGACTTTTACATTTTCTGTAAGATTAGTTTTAAGATTATTTCCTGATGGGAGGAAGATCCCACATGGGATTCTTTTGTTAAAATATAAATAACATATTTTGCATTTCCTGACCAGTATTTTCTATATCCATTTTTCTATTGTATTCTGTGGATCTTAAAATATATTCTTGGTCGGATTAGAATTTTTTTTAATCAATCATTAATGGTATAATTGTTCCAAATGTCAGTTAATTGCCTAAGAGTTAGTTTACTTGGAGTGATTGCAGTCTGTCAGTCAAAAATGATGATGTTGTTGTTCATATTGTTAGCTTGATGCCTGACGAAGGCCTTTTTACTGAAATGACTTGGTGCTGACTGTGTACGGGAATGAAAACTAACTAATGAAATACATCCATTTCAAATAAATACAATCCATTGGTTATGTGATGACAAATAAATACAGTCTCATGACGTGAGGGCAGAAATCTTTGCTAATTAATGGATTTATTATCTTAACTAATGCCCTCAGCAGCTAACTAACTCCTTAGGTTAACACCTCATAGTGCTTAAGAGAGACATTAGGTGACGTCTGATGTCCCTCTTGTTTCTAATTAACGCTTTCCCAACAATGACATCAAATCAGCTCACTAAAGAGACAGGAGCTGCTAAAGTAGCTACTATTAAGCACACAGAGGTCATGTCTTCTGCTTTTTCTGGGAAATTTGGGGATTTTAGCAGTTTATAATAGAAAGTTACACATAGTGGGATTATTTATAGCCTGAACTTTTAACCACAGTGTTTTTAAAATGCTGGCTACGGTCTTGCTCACTTGGAACTAGGGAGGCATCCTGACCTAGTATGGAAGTCTTTATTTTATCCAGTCATTTCAGTACAATTCCCTGCTTGCAAATCTGTTGAAGCCATAGAGGACACACAGCTGTACTTGCAGGATGTGACATGAATTGAAATGTATCCAACAGAAACAAGTCATTCCATGAGCACTGAGTGAAAACATGTCAGTGGCACTGATCCATATTATTATTAGCACTTTGATGTGAAGTGCAGCAGTGGAAGAGACTAATTGGTATTCTGCCAGTTGGTTCAGAGGAATAAAAAATATTTTTTATCTTCAGTTTAATGGCAGTAACATGGAAAACATCTGTTTCTCTACTTTTCCTCTCACCTTCCTCCTTTTTTGCTCTGTTCTTCTGCCCCCCCCCCCCCCCCCCACCACCTTTTTATATTTCACTTCCCACTCCTTGTTTTTATAATTTTCCAACCATTTCTCTTCTGTCTTCCTCCTCAGGTGGGTTCATCAGCTTCAATGGCTCGTGGCGTGTCCAGGGCATCTTGGCCATGTCCCGTTCTCTGGGCGATTACCCCCTGAAGAACCTCAACGTGGTCATTCCCGATCCAGACATCATGTCGTTCGACCTGAACAAGCTGCAGCCGGAGTTCATGATCCTGGCGTCGGACGGCCTGTGGGACACCTTCAGCAACGAGGAGGCGGTGCGCTTCATCAGGGAACGACTGGACGAGCCTCATTTTGGCGCCAAGAGCATCGTCCTCCAGTCCTTCTATCGTGGTTGCCCTGACAACATCACCGTCATGGTGGTCAAGTTTAAAGGCAAGGCCAGCGAGCAGTAGGCCGTCCGTTTACCACACACAGTATATATATTATGTTTGAATATCAGTAAGAATAAAATAGGCTTAAGATGAAAGATTTAAAAAACCGAGCCCGCAACTTTTTTGAGCGAGAACAATTTCTATCACAGATATTTACAGAAGTTAGCCCTTCAACGCATCGAAAACCACCCATCATCCCCTCTCCTTTTACTTTTACTGCTGAAAAAGTGACACTTGTAAGAACATGTCTTTCATTTAGGCTTAGCCATATCGTTCAGACATCGTAACGTGAGCTGGGTCACTGTTATGCAAATAAACACATTTAGCTCTGTGCAGCTGTGGGTGCGCCCTTGAGTCTGCGCGCGTGCGTGTGTGTGTGTGTGTGTGTTTGTTTGAGAGGAGACACAGTGATAGATGTCTGTCTTTGTGTGATAAACTTTCACACAAATGTCACATTAACAGCAATTCTTTGTCTAGCCGATAATGAGAAATTTAAAGTATACAAGATAGCATGGAGTTTACCTTCAATTATTTTAAGCCTGATGTCTTTCACTCAATGTCTATGTGACCACTAATGTTTATGTTTTTAGTTTCCTAACTCTGTGTTTCCACATCACTTAATTGTATTGACGTCTACGAAGTGTCTGCACTGAAGAGTCGTTTAACGCGTTGGCAGGTTATTTTTTCCTGGATCAAATACACGTCACTGGTGCAAATCCTCAATACGAATTTATTCCCTTTATACATGAACAACACAAATGATGATATGCATATGCTTGTTTGAAAATCACCATTCATATTGTACAGCAAGAGAAGCTATTACAATGTCATATCACACTTGCTGAACGTGGGGATTCTTAATGTAAGAATGAATGATGTGTTTTGTCTTGAGTTGCCCCATTTTGTACGTTTTAGCTGTTGAATGATTGCTGTTCGTTTCTGTGCTGATAAAGTCTCATTTGTGATGCGATTGTTGATACATTTTAAGACTTTTTAAAGCTGAGACTCTAGTTTGATTTGTCCTGTCACTCTGTTCAGCCCCAACTTATCAGAATCCACATGTCTACTGATAATGTAATAACTGTGTGGATAATGCAGCAGGTTGTCAAAGTAACCAACCTCACTTTAAATGGGTTTAAAATTAACTTTTAAAAGCAGTACCTCTTCAGATAGTGTGGTGATGATGTGGTCTTACTGCTAATTATTAATTCATACGATTTGTCAACTGTCATCTGATTATACAATAACATTGACTGTTAAACGTGTAATAATTGACTTATCACATGTAATAGTTGAAATAATAACTGGCAGTTAATTAATAATGTAAGATTTTCAACCCTTTTAATTGGCGTATTTTTTACATGTTGACATGCTCTTCCTTTATCTGACTTGTCTTAAATATAATGAAATTGAAAACTTGCTGTTAATGCCTTTGCCATCTTAAGAGAAAAGTCCTCATCGTGATCCAGATATCCTATTGTTCAACCTCCATTTCCCTGAACTGTAACTCAAAATGTAAACAAGCCTTTGAATGAAATGCGTCATTGTTGCCTTATTTTTTTAACTGTTCATTTCCTGTTATGAAGTCTGCTGCCCAAACTACTTCTCGGGTTTTTAATGTAACGCAGTCGATCATACCATGCACACTGCACGACCTCAGTGTCATACCTTGATAACTCACATGTAGAATAGCATTGTTGAAAGAGTGTCTCCGCGAGACATGACATTGTTAGATGAATGTACATACTGTCCTGATGTTAGTATCACCCCTCCACTGTTTATACAGCAATGAAGAACGCAATGCGCCTGTTACTGGATTGTTTAACTGCAGAGATATATACCAGATATAAAACAGTTTGTGCTTTTTCAGTTCACATTCTTCCTTGATAATGTACGTTACAGAATGTTTATGTGGCATTTGTACTTGTTTTTGTTGACTTTAATAGACTGTAAAAAAAAATTTTAAAAAAGAATTCAGAAATTTTAAAATGGAAATTAAAAGGTAACATTAAAATGAGAAATGATCACATAATTTTCTGTGGTTTGTGTGTGTTTTTCTTTAAGAAAGTAAACATAAAAAGTAACTTATGCAGATATAGTATTGAGACAACTACAGAGACATGAAAAAAGAAAGAAATTCCTTACAGATATTAACATAAAACAGCCATACCTTACATACTTACATAGTCTATCTCCTAGGGACTCTAAATAAAAAATAACACTTCTATTATAGTTGGTTAAATCCATATCATACAAGAGTCACTCTAAACAAAAATAATGAACTTTTATATGGCCATTAAATATCACGGGGGCTTGTTCTTTGACCATAAAGTTCTCTGCCATGGTTTATTTCTCTTGCGCAAAGAGAGAAAATCATCACTTAAAATCGGACAGTGATCCTTCAGTTTTGAAAAGCCACCTGTGCCACCTGCTGGGTGATTAGAATATGTTCAGCAGTCCCCATTATGCCTGGGCTGGACAATAAACTGAATATCTTTTCCTACTGACACAAGTTTAATGAAATCATACTACTGAATCCCACATGTTAAAACTGTGCTTATTCATTTTAGACGAATAACAAGTTACCAGAAACTTTCTGGAAGCCGGACCTTCAGCCTAGGGGGGGGTCACAGAGACATTTCTCCGCCCAAATGTCTCTGTGAGGTTATCACTATGAGACATCCAGCCAGGAAGACACCACAATCTTCCCGTTGTGCCAAACATGGACTTCCTGGCTGCTGGTGTGCATGATGATCTGGGGCAGGTGTGATGTGACTCCACTAACTGTGATGCGGTAACCAGAGAACTGCATGCAGCCCCACTTAGTTGCACCGTCACTTTGGATATAAATAACTTTACTGGAAGCTACGCGGGGACAGAAGGAATCCCATCACAACAGAGGGGGGAGGGATCGCTCTGCCTGTGTGTACATAAAGCATACTGCTTGCAGACAGTCTCCATAACAGAGCGGACACACTAAGCCTACAGATAAGACAGTACAAAGGAGCCACTGGGTGCAGACTGCTCAGTTTATACAGGAAGAAGAAGCCACAGCGCTTTGGATATAGGCACAAGCTGCACTTTTAGGACATGGGCATGCGTGGATCCAAGCCTCGGAAACAAGCACAGGTCCTGATGCTGGGTCTGGACGGCTCGGGAAAGACCACCCTGCTCTACAAACTGAAGTACAACGAGAGCGTGGTGACCGTGCCAACGGTGGGCTTCAACGTGGAGACACTGGAGACAGACAGGAGCAGCCCGGGCCTGACGGTGTGGGACGTGGGGGGGCAGAGGAAGATGAGGCCCCACTGGAGGCATCACTATACTGATACAGCCGGGTTGGTGTTTGTGGTGGACAGCAGGGATGAAAAGCGGCTGGACGAGGCCCGCAAGGAACTTCATCGGGTAATTAAATCAGATTTACTTTAACACTCCTGTTTAAACTTTAAAGTGCACCACCACTCAGAAATGTGTTCAACCACTTTGGATGTTTGAGCTTCTCTGTGCAGATTGATGTTTGTGTAGAGTGTAACACTGTTTTCACATTCAGCTTAAATCTGAGTTTAACACGCCTACGTCCGAACATGATGGTCATGGTCCAGTATGCAACTAACCAGTGCACACACTCTGAGAATGGACTTTTCAGGAGACATCTTGTGTCCAGCAGTGAAAAATATTTGCATATTCATAGAGTCTGGATTTTGTTTGTGAGGGAGAAGGAGAACATTTTAAGAAATTGTAACTGGGTAATTTAATTTAACTTTCTTTGTGGAAAGAACTGTCAAAATCTGACACAAAATATTCAAATATCAAAGCAGAGCACTTTTACATGTCTGGTGTGGATCTTTAATAAAGGGCTTAGCACACTTTAACACACTATAATGTAGCTGTATGCAAATGCATCAATAAACCATTCACAGACAGGTTTAAAATGTGTTCAAAACTGATGAAGACATGCTGATCTTGAACGTTCAGCAGGATCTCATGGCCTTCATCAGGATGGAGTTTGCTCAGATGTCATCTAGTATTTCGTAATAAATAAATGATTAATTAATAAATACATTAATAAACATAATAGATAAAGACATCATATTTTACTACAATTGTGTTATACTGTCGATCATTCATTATCTGTTATACACCAGTTATAGATGCTTCATAGGAGGATTTATCTCTGTTTACAACTACATTACAGTGTGTTATAATGAGTGTTTATATACTGCTTACAAAGCAATGGACAGGTTCATCTAAAAAGTTTGTTTTACACTCCAGTTATTAAAGTGTTCTTTACTTTGTTTTCTCTGCTCATTAGGTCCTGAGGTACGAGAGTCTCAGAGGAGTTCCTCTCGTGATCCTTGCCAACAAACAGGACCTTCTGGGAGCTCTAAGCCCAGAAGCGCTTTGCCTGAAACTGGACTTGGGAAGAGTGTGCGAGGGCAGGGCCTGGTTCATCCAGCCCTGTTCAGCCACCAGTGGCATGGGACTCGAGGAAGGTTTCAGGAGGATAGTCTATCTGATGAAGACCCCGTTCAAACAGACTCAAGAGGACATTAAGGTTAAGATGAGGTCTAAAGGGTTCAGTATCACAGCTGTGAAACAAGTCTTGCTCTGCAGCAGATGATGGATGAAAGTCTTTTTGGAAGATTCATTCACACGATGTGCAGGATTCCCTCTCGCCTGCCTGTGTAACTCATCAACAAATGGCCTCACTGTGGGACAGAGAGGAGGTGATAACAAAAGGGATGACATGATCACAGTTTTAAGTGTTAATCTCTGTGGCGGAAAGAGCGTTTACTCGATCCTGGTGAGGACAAAGTGTCTTCGGACCATGGTGATAACCCATGGTGATCTGTGAGTAATGTTGGACTGTGAGGATAATTTTGAGAAAACAGCTGGTGTGTCACATTCAGTCTGACACTGCACATGCTGTACATGGAAAACTGACTGTGTTTGTTTTTGTCAAGTTTCTGCGGCTTAAAGAAATGTTGTTTCCCAATGGTGCTCATGTATTTATTTGTATTCATTTGTATAAAATATTAAGACTTCTTGTTATGTGCTTACTATGTCATGCAGGCTTTATTTGTTTATTTGGAATGACGCTGCCAGTGTTGTCTCACAATATGTTAAAAAAAGAAAAAAGATTTCCTTCAGCAACACAAACATGACATGACAAAGCATAAAAACATATATGTATGATATTGAAATAAAGTATACCTGTTGTTACATTATACACATTAAAACAATACTAAAACTGTCAAATCTGTCAACTCATGTCATGTTTAGAATTTGTTTTGTGTTTAATGTTACTGGTCGTTTCGTCTATTTGTTGCAATGAAATAAAGTTATTAAAATATCTGGAATCAAATGAGGTGGTTCTTCTGGAGTTTGGGTGATTAAATAAATAATAGAAGAGGTATTAATATTTTTACTTAAGTAAATGTTGCAATACAAGAACATAAAAATTTAATTACATGTAAAAGTCCTGAAATTCAAAATCATACATTCTGACACACAGCCCATACAAGACAGGGCCTTAAAGGATCCATCTTAAAACATCAGTCACATGCCCATATGTACATTGAATGAGTTATTGGTCACTGCAGTTGTTCCTCCTGTCCTTCCTGACTGTGACAAGATCCTCTCATGATTCTAATGTAGGAGATGGGGAACAAAATCTACAGTCCTTGTCCTGCGCAAAAACGCATTTCAAAGTTTAGCCAAAGCAAATACGATGCTCCAGCAATCTGACTTCAAATCAGATGGTTATCATCCAAATTTGTTGTGTTTTTAGCACAATAAAGCCTCTTTGTTTTACTTGTGTTACAGGGGAACACTGTCCAGAGAAAAGAAATCAAATTGTACTTAATCAATTTACCAAAAATCAACTGCCACTTTGTGAATTTGTGGCAGTTGTCTTGTTTATGGGCTATACTATTGATAGTTTAATTTACAATAAAACAGTGTATTATATTTTTAAGATATATGTACTCCACTTGTAAAGTAAAAGTAAAAATGTAGTGGGTAAAAATAGAAATACTCAAGTAAAGAACAAATCATATTTGATTATTTTATTCAATGAAAATTACTGACCATTATATACATTTATATACATTTGTTACATTTACATGTATAAGGGACGTTTGTATGTTGTTATGTGGCGCGCCCTGCAGAGAGATGTTAACAGTGAAGCCAATGAGAGTGAAGGGGGATTTCCCCACCCTTCCTCTACGCCAGAGCGAGGCTGCCTTCCACCACCGGCATTCCCAGTATGCACCGCGGACAGAGCAGCAAAAAATAGTCCGTTAACGAAAGGCTGAGAAAAGGGAACCAGAAAAGGGTAGCTCACAAGCTAAATCCACGAGTTAACCTGTATTTAACGTAACCAGAACGGCTAACATGGCTGACAACGAGAAACTGGACAACCAGCGGCTGAAGAATTTCAAGAATAAGGGCCGCGATTTGGAGGTAAAAGTTATGCAGATTGGTGTCGAGGATCTCCTCTTTTCCTCAGCGCCGCCGCTCTGTTCGCGGCCAGCTTCGCCTCCTGGCTTCCTTGTGACGTCGTTTCTAATTTCCACCATCGGGAACTTTGTACCCAAAGCCTCGGCCAGGGCCTTCGGAAATCACCCGTTTTAGATCGCGGGCCTTGGCTGTGCGATTTCCCTTTGGGTCTCGCTGGTTTCGTTGCGCCACGAGACCGTGTTGGTTATGAAACATGTCAGAAAAGCTAGTCAGAGTTCATCGCCTCCGCTGGATGTGCTCTGCTAGCTTGCTGCTAGCCAGGCCCACGGGGGGGACATGCTAGCTTAACTGAAGCATATCGTCCACCGGGACGGTTAAGCATTAGGTCGATGTGTTAGCTTGTGAAAACGTTTAATGTATATCTAAAAAGTACATATAATTAATCTCCAGGCTGTCCCATGGAGATATTGTCTTGATTGGCAAGCTAACGCAGCGGCAGATTAGCATTATTTTGATACTGCAGTTAGCTAACCTGCGTGCTAGCTTGCTAGCTACCGTTAAGCTCGGTGGTTGGGCTTGGTGGTGCTGGTGGCTGCAGTTCCACCCATCCCCCGTCTTTATCACCAAAAACAATGGCGGAAACCACTTAGCCTCCTAGCTGGCCAGTTACCTGGGTCTTTTTATTTTGTGGCGCAGTGTTAAAATGTTATTCCGTGGTTTAGTAACACTACACATGCTGACAAAACAAGGTTAACACGACCAGCTATAGTTAACACGATCACATGACAGATAGATCAAAGCTATGCGTTAGCTAACGTTGGATCTATAAGTTACCAGTTGATTTACAGTGAGCTCAGCATGCCTTTGCTTCATTCATGTTAGCAGGGGATGGTGTTGGTTTCACGCGGGCTCCCTTAAGATGTTTACGAGCACGATATACTCACACATCCTGTTTGACAAGTAGTTTCTGTTGCGAGCTAGGCCCCACTAGACACGAGTTGTCTTTCCTAGCAACCTGTTAATAACTGAAGTTGTCATCACTATGGTGGAGGTCTGTCAGTGATGAACTCAAACATTACTGACTCTCTTACTCTTTAACTGCAACTAAAGCAACACTTTTGTTCCATAAAATATACAATCAGCCTTATACACCTACGTAGCTAGAAACTAATCCAAGCAAATACAACATTCCTGCTGTTTATGATGTTAGATTTTTGTTGAAACTGATGTGTTGATTCAACTTCATGGTCATTTAGGAGGCTGTGGTGTTGTTGAATTGTATTGTATTGTGCTGTACTGAAAGTTTTTACTAATATTTTGTCCAGCTCTTGAACAACAATGCTGGTAGACTAAATATTGGAACCAACTCATTATAATGCACTAAAATTGAACACCAGCAAAGACTACAGCCCCTAATAAAGACCTCAATCAGAATCAGCACCTCCCCAACTGAGTGTATCCCATTGTAACTGTTGTTTGTTTTATATGGGTGAGAACATGAATAAAAATGCTATATATCAAATAGTAATGAGGTCGTGTTTAGTCACATAAAATTGTCTTGCAGTAACAGAAGCATAACTTGTGCTAAGTGTGTTTGGGTGCTGTCATATGCAGTGTGTGTGAGCCCCAGGTACGACTGACACGACTGAACTTGAATGTTGTAGCTGGTGTCACTCTCTTTCTCTCTCAAGTTGAGATTAAAGTTCCTTGTTGTATAATGTTAATATGCTATCTTGCCCACAGACTATGAGAAGACAGAGGACTGAGGTAGTGGTGGAACTCAGAAAGGTAAATACATTTGTGTTTATATTGTGCCATCAACTACAAACACCCGGTGACTTTTACAACTGCATTGAATTCTGGCCTTTTATCTGCAGTTTATCTTTGAAATAATGTGCATAATGAATCTCTCCTGGAATATATATGAAGTCATATTTCTGTCCCCTTTAATACAGAACAAAAGAGATGAGCACCTTCTGAAGAGGAGAAATGTGCCCCTTGAGGACATCTGTGAGGACTCTGATGTCGACGGAGATTTCAGATCGGTATGGTTGTGCATCCACATCAGACATATGTATTTTAACTAACAACATCACAGGAAACAGATTGGTCAAGAATGGCCACTCAGCAATTCAGAAATTCAATCACAGTAACTGCCTGGTGGTATTGAGAGGGCTGACTTGAAATGGGCTGCTTAGCAATATATCAGCAATGACATGCTGCTCTGACTCACTGCAAGACATTAGAGAGTGCTGGCCAATCTAGTTTGAATACTTAACAAACCAGTGACCGCTGCCTGACTGTTTCAGGTGGTCTAAAATAACACATTGATTGTGTTGCCTTGAGGACATTGAGACATTTTTTTGGGACCATTTTGTGGTTGGCTCATTCAAAAGGAAACATTTAGCTGGACCTGTTAGACTATATTTGCCCCTTTCTGATATATCAGGTGTTTCCCTAAGCCTCACTTTCCCTCAGATTTCCTTTTTATTTTTTCTTGTCACCACTATTTTTAATTTTCCTAGGTTACAGCTGTCTCTCTTAATTTTCCCCCACATGGTATATAAATACACAAATATAAATCTAATGCAAGTACACGCACATTTGTATGCCGGGTTGTTTTGTTTTTTGTTCTGGTTGTCTACCTTTATTTGAGGGTGCACAGGCAATCAGCTGCAACTGCTGACTGTCAGAGGCATCAGGTAGCTTTATTTAATAGAGCCCGCAGTCATGGTCAGTGCGTGATTGAAAGTGATACGCAGTGTCCCTACTGGAGGCAGCCTACACTGGGCTCTGAACTCCCGGTAGAGGGCGTCAGATGAGATTGACAAATTATCATGTTGAATGCTGGCCTGCACATCCAACCTGCTGACTGTTGCGCCACGTTGGTTCAAGTGAGAATGCTTGTCCCTACATGGTCGGAAGGGATTTCCCAACCATCAGCCTCCCCTCACTGTTCTCAGTGGTGCATTGGTGACTTTACTTCCTGCTTTGTCAACTTCACACACAAGCAGTTTTAGGGATGACTGTTTTTAAATGCAAAGCAAGAAGCTACCCTCATCGGGTCCCGCCAGGCGCTCGTCAGGGTATTCAGATGGCTTTTGTCTGGTGGGCTCTGATGTGTTCAACAGTGTTAACTTTTTTTTTCTTGCCTAAACAAATTTGACCTGTTACTGATCATCTTGCAGCTCTTGACATTAAACATTACATACTGTGTGTGTTTGTTAGAAATGTGTGTTAATGCATGACTCAAGACTGATGACTTTCCAAAATGGTTCTTTTTCAGCAAAACACCTCTCTTGAAGCAATAGTACAAGTAAGTAGGACGTTTTCTTTTTATTTGTCTTCTGCGTCATTTAGCCCATCTTATGGGCAGTGTGTATTATGCATCAGAATTTAAGTCAACTAAACTCAATGTGTTATAACTATTTATAAATAGGAAACTGGCTGATCTCCAACTTTTTTTTTTTTTTTTTAATTATCGCTTACAGCATACAGATTTTGGCAAAGTCATTTATTATTTTACATGTTGTGTTTTGTATGTGTTGTGTATTAGAATGCCACCAGTGATAATCAGGGCGTCCAGCTGAGTGCTGTTCAGGCTGCCAGGTAGGAACTCTTTGTATATTCATTCAGTGTCACTTTTCTAATATTGATGTTTGTAGTTATAAATGTCTAGGGGTGCTTTGACACCTAACCTGTTTAGTTTTGTTGGTTTGGTGTGAAAGCTGTCAGTCAAACTTTAGTGTGGACTCAACAACCAGACGGTGACCATGTGAAAAATCTAGGCGGATGCTGGTGCCGTTCATTTGTGGTGTTAAAGCAAAGTGGAACAACTACAGGATTTTATGATTGTGATTTTAGCACTAATTCTAAAGAAAAGCCGCTACAGAATCTGTCTGCTGAGTGTGTTGGAAGTGATCTGTATAATCCAAAATAAACATAACTACAGATGTGAAAGTGACCTAAACGAATCAGGGACATCTGACACGGCATGAGAATTTAAAAACTTAAAACTGCTCCTAAAACACAAAAAGGTAACATTTATATTCATTGAATTCAAATAATAGGTTCTATTAATATTGATTCTGATTAATATTGTTACACATCAATATCAAGACAATGCGGTCACGATTATCACAATGTTACCATTTCCCCTGCCACCCAAACTTAATTTTTAGTATGAATAAACCATATTGATGCGGTCTTATATTGTAGTGTCGTTTGCTCTAGAACAGTAGCAGTTTGAATGTAATCAAGATTCACATCTGGTTCATGTGGTATTCGTGAGCCAGATAGCTTGCACCAGTATATTTTGACTTAAGAGGTCATCTGATTAAAATCAAAGGCCTCTCGCGAAATACAGTTTCAGTGTCAATTTCAGGACCTGAATGTTTTTTCCTGTTTGGTTAGGCCGCTGTGATTTACAGCAAGTCAGCCCTGTCTGATTAATGGACATTGTAAATGGCACTGCAGCTCAGCAGTGCAGCCCTCCTATAGTTGGGTCAGGTGCAGCAGAAGGGAGCTGAATTCATGAAACACGTTTACATTCCAGGATGTTTTCTCTTCTTTGCCTTCTTTTTTTCCCCCATTGTATGCTCCCCTGCAGCTTTGTCTTGACACTGACGATGCCATCACACCGTACCTGATGTTGTGTAATGTTAACGCTGGGTCACAAGCAGGCTCCTGTCATTACAGTCACTGGGATTGTGATTGACTTACAATGTGCAGATACTTCACATTCTTTAGCTGTTTCTCTCTTCGTCTAATTGGTTCTTATGTGTAAAGCTATGTGAGTGTGTGAGTAATGGTCTTCTGTTTCCTCTTTGTTTTTTTTGTAGGAAGTTGTTGTCCAGTGACCGTAACCCTCCCATAGATGACCTGATTAAGTCTGGGATCCTGCCTATACTGGTCCACTGTCTGGACAGAGATGACAAGTAAGCAGGCTGTTATTGTGTTTGTCTGCATGTAGCGGTGAATAATGCTTTTTCATGTGCAATAATTATAGTACAAGTTAGCCTATCTTCTGGATCATGTTGAGTTTATGTACACTTCAAAGTTATGCAGATGAGCCAGCAGGGTTGAGCCAGGGCCTACATCTGCACGGTGTAGCAGTTATGTAAATGTGTTCTAGTTTTTACCTTCCAGTAATGGCAGAAATATAAATGACTCATCAGCATACTCGTACTGTTTGACGCCCCTGCCGAGTCGCACTCACTTTTACCATTACCTCTCTACAGCCCATCTCTCCAGTTTGAGGCAGCCTGGGCTTTAACCAACATAGCGTCTGGTACCTCAGAGCAGACCCAAGCTGTGGTCCAGTCCAGTAAGTGCGATTTTATCACAATACACCTTTTTCTTTCTCTTGATTTGATGTCGGTTTGTTTTCTTTTTGATCCATCTTTCTTATCGTAGCCATGTCCATTAAAGATTTTAAAAGCTCCACTAACTGCTGATTTTATATTAGTGGGGTGTGCAGTTATATGCTGTCTTATTCCATTAATCTATCATTAAAATAATGTTTTTGGCGGATTGTTATGAAACGGTAAAAACTGCACATTTACTGTGTTTGGAGACTTTGTTTCACAATGCTGATTGTTTTTGTTTAGTCGCACCAGTTGTGTTTACGACCATATTTTCTTATTTAATTACTTAAACAATATATTCACATTTACATCACAGTCAGTTGAGCTTTTCAACCAGGTGAAAGAACTTCACAAATGTACATTTAGGTTTTACTCAGCAAACAAAATTATGAAATTAAATTTGTTTGGGCATTGCTTTAAGTCCACATTATACAAGACAATGGCCGTCAGATATTCTCCTACTCTCCCTCCTCTCTCCATCTGTTGCATGTTGTGGCTCGATTGCATTTTAGTCAAATTGCAAACTTGGCCATTGTCTGAATCTGGAGTCCAGATCTGTCCAAGTGGTCATTTAATGTGTAGGATCAGATAATTAACGTTGTATTAAAAAGTGTAACTACTAGTACTAAAGCTAAGTACTAGCTTCTAAATTGTGTGCGGAACATGGTGTCATGCCTGAATTAAGGCAACACGTCAGATCATGACACCTATCTGTTTCTATTGTGTAGATGCTGTTCCATTGTTCCTGAGGCTGCTTCACTCTCCTCACCAGAATGTGTGTGAACAGGCTGTCTGGGCCCTGGGCAACATCATAGGTGAGTCCCTGTTGCTGTGAACACGAGTGTGTTAGAAATAAACATGGTGAGTTCTGAGACGACATTCGCTCCATCTGTGTGTGTGTGTGTGTGTGTGTGTTCTCTCCAGGTGATGGCCCTCAGTGCAGAGACTATGTGATCAGCTTGAGTGTGGTCAAGCCCCTGCTCTCTTTCATCAGTCCCTCCATCCCCATCACCTTCCTCCGCAATGTCACCTGGGTCATGGTCAATCTGTGCCGCCACAAGGACCCTCCACCACCCATGGAGACCATCCAGGAGGTGTGTATGTGTGTAGAGGAAGAGGGTGAGAATGAGTTAGCCTTACACGTGTGTGCTAGATTGCTGGGTAACATGGGTGTTGATGGAAAGGCAGTATTTCAGTGTTTATGAGTGGGAAGCCATTGAGGGATTACCCAGAGTTGTCTTCGGTTCATTTCAGAGGAAAGCTATCCTGACTCTTGAATGCGAAAGATCCTTTCATTCTTGCATGAAACTTACAGGTACAGGTGTGTTGAAAAAGCCACTATCAGGTTGAAATGTAAGAGAGGATGCTGCATATTGTCTGAAGTTTGCAGCTAGAATATTTTATGAATATAGGGTAACCTTTCGATCCAACAAGGATCTTACTCAAACCACTAAGGCCAGGTCAGACCTGAGGAATGTCCATGTTGGATCGAAAAAGGTGTTTTTAATAGAATAGTTGTGAACTTTGGACAGTGTGTAGGATCCCTTCTTATCTGTATGCCTGAGGAAGAAAGCTGGTTTACAGTATGTGTGGCAAATGTCAGAAATTACCATGGGAAATATTTATATTTGCTGCTGTGAATGCTCATCTCTTCTGTATGTAAGTGAAGGCACTCTGCATCCACCCCTCTATTTAATCTAAGAGAGATGTGTTTATTGGGTGGTGTTTTGGCAGGAAGAGAGACGCAGGCAAGAGGAAATGTAGTGATCGTCTTTTATGTGCTGTAATGAATTATGGTGTAGCAGGTATACGGGGTCATACAGACTTCTCAAGCCTTTATAGATCACATAGGAACCCTGTTATTTTCTCCACCTAATGACCCCCACCTGCCTTTTCTTCTTTTCCCTTCTCTCTTCTCTCAGATCCTGCCAGCTCTCTGCGTGCTGATCCACCACACTGATGTCAGCGTGAGTAGACTGACCCAACCCCCCCCCCCTTTTTTTTTAAAGCAGGCTGTGGTGCCTTGGCCTCACTTAACTATTGGCAGTGCTATATACCCACAAAATAAATCCCTGTTTAAGTATTACTGTCTTAAGAGGGTAAATGTATTCATTAGTTTCTTTTTTTCTTTGCTGCCTCCAGATCTTGGTCGACACAGTGTGGGCTCTGTCTTATCTGACTGACGCTGGGAACGAGCAGATCCAAATGGTCATCGACTCTGGCATTGTCCCTCATCTGGTGCCTCTGCTCAGTCACCAGGAGGTCAAAGTTCAGGTATGAAGAGACACCAGGCATAAAGATGCTTAGTCCAGTTGTCTTTGCGTTTGGACTCTTTCCACCTCTAAACTTGTCTTGCGTGACTTCTTCTGAGGTATCTAGCAACGCGATCTACATAAAATGTATTATTTTCACAACAATTTCACACTTCATGTCCACATCCAGACTGCTGCCCTGAGGGCTGTTGGGAACATAGTGACTGGCACAGATGAACAGACCCAGGTGGTGCTCAACTGTGATGCTCTCAGCCACTTCCCTGCACTCCTCACACACCCGAAGGAGAAAATCAACAAGGTAATACATTGTCTATCCTCTTCCTCCTTCTACACATGAACGATCTCAAACTAATGCAAGACGTGTTGTCTGGAAGTGATGAAATCAGAGACTTGGTGCTTGTATGAATGCTGTGTGAAAGGTTTAGACGGGACAGGTAGCTACTTATTCACAACATGGAGAATCACAACGACGAAGAAGACGAAGAGGACCTCAGTGGCTGGTTAGTTAGTGAGACAGGTTGGGGTGGGTGGGTGGGTGGGTGTGGAGGGTTGTCTGTGTGCATGTGGTTAAATGTGTGATACCATGGGTTGGTGGCCAGAGGGTGCTGAAGACCATGTGTCTCTGCTGATATCGGAGTGCATCTGAGACCAGTCACTTTAAAATGAGGCCCCCCCCCCCCCCCCTTTTGTGACTTGGACGATGATTAAAGCCTCAACACCGCCCTTGCCCCGCCCACAGCACTCTGTCTCGACCAGAGGTCAAACTCACAGAGTGGACCTCTGGATTCTGATCCAGCTCAGACACAAAAACTCATTTTTGACAAATGTTTAGTCCTCAAGAAGAGGGTCTGTCATGTTTCATTCTAATCAGTCTTTAGCAGGCGAGTTCTTCCTCTCTCTCTGGTTGAAGGTGTGACACAGTAAAATCACCTGCCTTCTTTGGTTAGGATAAAACCTGTATGTCTGTTTGTCCTTCGATTATCTTGACAACCGTTCATCCGATTGACTTTACACTTGCCGGGTGTGTCGCCGAGGACCCAAGGAAGTGCATTGTCGAGTGTGAGCTCTGAGATCCACGAGACATATTTATTAGCCGCCAGAAGTACACACTGTGTAGTGTAATGAGAGGGGACACCTACTAACTGTTAACGGCCAAATGGCATGCTGGGGACAGCTTACTACAGTACTAGGGTTGGGCGAAATGTTAAAAATGTCCAACCGGCCACCGTCAACCCAACAGCTGGTGATTGCAGACATATTTGCGCAGATGTGTGTGCGGTGAGTCTTTTCACTGTTCCAACAATCACCAACTCTGTTTTGGTTGAAATAAACCCTTAATCCACTGAGTTAGATGTGAAAATATTCTGGCTCTAACGGCCTGTCTGGGTTAGCTTGCTGAACGAGTCTGTTGCTGAGCAGCGGCTCTCACTCGTTCTTCCGACACAGGCCATTAAATTAGCCAAATAAAATCACACTAGTACTCTTAAACCTCCGTGGCTCGACTGGACATGGATCTCCACAGTGCACGCTCTCACTGACTGTTGTATTTGTGCGTTTTGTCCTGTAGGAGGCAGTGTGGTTCCTGTCAAACATCACAGCTGGCAACCAGCAGCAGGTGCAGGCTGTCATTGACGCCAAGCTAGTTCCCATGATCATTCACCTGCTCGACAAGGTGTGTATCCATCTCTCTTATGAACTGTGTAAAGTACAAGTGGATCATGTATGATTGTGTCTGAAGAGCATATTTGTGAATAAATATGAATTGCACACTTTGAATATGTATATTTTTTTCCAGGGTGACTTTGGCACTCAGAAGGAAGCAGCCTGGGCCATCAGCAACCTGACAATAAGTGGGAGGAAAGATCAGGTAAGAGTCTTCAAATCATCTGGTACTCACTCACTAATCTTCTCTGCCAGCTGTGGACTTAAACTTTAATATTTTTCCACCTGTCCTTTCCTCACGAAAACTGTCTCAAAATGTTTGATCTTTGATTACAGTGATGCAACAAGTCTTGCCATTTTTTGTGAATGAAATTGTGTCATGGAAAATGGAAACTGTATGACGAAAAGGGAGTTTAGAACAGGTGGTCAGTATGGTGAAAACAATTTCACAATATTGAGTAAGTTTTTCTGTCATTGATGTATATTACAAAACTCTTTAAAAACGTAATTTACTTACCTCTTTAGCTTTAAATGAGTTTGCTGACACTATTGTTTTGGACAACGGAAATTTGAAAAATTTGAGAAGTTTTATTGTTAAAACCCTTATTGGCTTTTGTAAATTTAAAATGGAGAATGTCGGACCCCTGTTGAAGTATTCCTTCCTTCTCTAACATGTCAGATTACGGATTTTTCTCACTGTCTCTCTGCTTGCCTACAGGTGGCACACCTGATTGAGAAGCAGGTGATCCCTCCATTCTGCAACCTGCTGACAGTGAAGGACGCCCAGGTCGTGCAGGTTGTTCTTGATGGCCTCAGCAATATCCTCAAGATGGCCGATGATGAGGCTGAAACGATTGCTAACCTTATTGAGGAATGTGGAGGTAAGCTCATCGAGGTTTTGCATCATGTTTATCAACATAAGGTGTTCATGTGCGATTGGATGGTGTACAATTTTGTTATTTTTGTTCCTCAGGTTTGGAAAAAGTGGAGCAACTGCAGAATCACGAAAATGAAGATATCTACAAATTGGCATACGAAATTATTGATCAATTCTTCTCATCTGATGATGTAAGTTACAGTTAAAGTCACCTGTCCACTGGTGGTTTTCTTTTTACTATTTCATGAGTATTGCTGTGTTGTAAAGTCAGAGGTTTAGACTACTTTTAATAAAGTACAATCACATTGAAGTTAATGGACGAACATGTTGAAGATATGAAGGTCAAATGATAACTCACAAGTTAAAGAAGGCATTTGGTGTTTGACTCGTCATGTCCGCTGTACATTAACGCCCTGTTGCTTTGTCTTTCTGTTCAGATTGACGAAGACACCAGCCTGGTCCCAGAGGCCATCCAGGGTGGAACTTACGGCTTTAACTCAGCCAACGTGCCAGCCGAGGGATTCCAGTTCTAGACGGCATCTGGGGTATTCTGGAGTTTTGTTCGCGATGCAGCACTCTGTTCAACATAAAAAAATTAGGAGAGAAAGAGCGAGAGAGAGCGAGAGTGTGAGAAATTTGATCCATTGTGCTTGGCTCGTGGGATCCATGGCTGCATCTTATCTGAGAGAAAAATGTGTGGATTTCATTTGGCATTCCAGGGGAACCAGCCCAAATGAAGTTTGAGATGGCGAGTGGGTGCGAGTGAGAATGAGTGGCTACATGTTGCAAAAAAAGCAAAACATCTACATCGAATGCGTTGAGAGACATGCCGACATAACTTCTGCGTTATTGGAGCTGTCGTCTTCGGAAAACTACTTCAAATGACAACAAAAAAACTCGATGTCTACCCGGGGAGAACCAAGGACATCAAAAATATGAAATCAAGAGATCTTAATACAACAAAATGCAGCAATGAATATAACTATAATTATGAACTGAGATGAACCACGAACCATCACAATTCTGCGGTCCTCCGACTAGAGAGGGCGCCACCCTCAATGTGCCCCTCCCCCAATCGGCCACGCTATCAGACATGTGTGTGAATGGACCCATTGTGTATGAATGTCTGGACTCAGTGCTGAGGAGCCAGGTTCATCTCCTCCAACGAAAGGCCCAACAGGGCACCATCCTCTCCCCCTGGTGGGCGGGGCCAGGAGTCCGGCTGCGCGTGTCGCATGTGCGAGAGAATGGACGGATGAGTTGTGTGTGCTTGGCTGCGTGCGTGACTGGGAGTATGCGAGACTGGGTGAGAACGCATGCAGAGACGGGGGGAAAAAAAAATACAAATACAACATCTGGAGAGAAACAAAATTGAGAAACGCAACAATGAGTTTAGCAAAGGTTTCAGGAAAGAAAATTCTGCCTTTGAAAGAGAGGCTGATCCTCAAATCCGTTGGAAGAACGTTGGATATGATAAAAAAAAAAAAAAATCATCGTCATCACAAGGATTATTCTTTTGTTTTGAATTATTGTTAAGTTAGTATTAATTGACACTGGACAATGCTATTGGCAGGTGTGGAGCAGCAGTGCATTGTATTAAGATGCATTTGGTGGCTTTTGGGCTTTTCTTTTCGCCTCCAGTGTGTTCCTTTTTATGAATTTTTTTTATTTTCAGCTTTTAGTTTCTTTGCTTCTGTAAAGGTGATTGACGACGATCGTATTCCACCCTCACACCAGAACCCTAACCTACGCACCAGACATGGGCTTGATGCTGTGAAATTCTGACACCATCACTATAATCAACCAAATGACCTGTTCCCCTTGTGACACTTCATTATTTTTCCTTCAATTTATAGCAAAATCACTGCTTTTGCAGTATTGTTGCCATAGCTCTGACTTATCACCAAGGGAGAAGAGAACAATGGCCATTTCACGTAGGATTGTGAATCATAACCTTTGCATGTACTAAACTATAGCACAGTTATTTTTTAGGGTATTTTAGTTTCCTTAGGCTGTGGATACAGTGTAATTTTCATTTTAAGTAAAACTGTGCTTAAATGTTACATGTTTCCCCTTCCCTTACCCCTCACTAGTTTCGGATTTGCTAAATAATCTATGGTTTTGCACATATACTGCAAAGTGAGGCCTGAAATCTTTTTGAAGGTGTGTTGGTCGGTTTCATAGGTTTTGACCTGCCAACAACCTCTACAATATGCATCACTCAACCACAATCTTTGTTGTCTTTCTAGAGTAATCCAATGATGCTTTTTAGTGATACTTGAGAAAATAATGACTTTATTTCAGGAGCAGCAGTAATGAATCTGCTAATGTATCTCAGCTAAACTAAGAGGGGATTTAACTTCCCTTTTCTCAAGGTCAAAGGGTGCCCCACATGTCAGACTGGAGTTGTCCTAAGTGGGTTCTCCTGAATAATAAATAAACTCATGAACAAGTTTGCTGTACCTTTAGTACCTTGCAGAGTCCTTAGCCCCATACTCCTCTTTCCTCTTATACCAGCTAGGTGTACAAGCTTACCCTTGCTTACCCTTACCCATTTTTTGTGTTAACTTCAAACACTGTAGTAAATGATTACACATTGTGCTCATACACCTTCTGTTGAACATAGGGGTATTTCTTTTTGCAGCATTCCTTGTTAGCAAACATGTGGTTTCAAATCTGAAGTTATGACATGGAAGAAGAAAAAAAAAGGTGGTTTGCCCAAAAAACCTTTTTTGGGAGATAGGCTACAGGATAGGTAGGTTGTCTTCGAGAAAATAAATAGTGAAACCCAAATCGAGAGACTGTGTGTGAGTGTGTGGTCTGTTGTGAAGAAGCGGTGTGATTAATCCCTCTTGTTCATCTGCTTGTATTTACACAAAAAAATGTGTGAAACTGTCAAATACCTTCGATATACACAACGGTTGAGCTTGTATTCAAATCGATAAACACCGTAGCCTGATTGGCCAGGGAGACAGTTTATCCGCATGCGTACTGCGGGAAATAGAAATGGTGCATTTGGAAACTGTCGGAAATGTATCCGCTCTAACGGGCAGAATACATTCACACGACCCGAAACGTCAATATTTAATTATTTCATGTTTGAAATAATTTGGGGGGGGGGGGGAGCTTTACATAGGTGGACTCCATATATGCACAGTTCCGTGTATATACAGAAAGAAAAGCAGATTTAAACCAACACCAATAACGTCAAACATTGCAAAACAATTACATTTTTGTATTTTCTGCAGGAGCATTTGACAGTGCTCTAAAAGTTTGGTATGTTGTATTTCCACCACCTGCTGCAGTAGGAATTTACTGAGAGCACATGAAGGCGGCACGGGAAGGAACAGGAAATGAAAGCTCTGTTTTGGACAGACACTTTGCTCCGAACAGACGGTGAGTTTCTGACTGAACATTTCTCGCTTTAATCACTTTTAAAAGTAAATAAATTGTGCACGTTGTGTTACCAAGAACAAATTATAAAACAGACGGGTTGCTGAGAAAGTAGCCACAACAACTGTAATGTGACGTACATAACTTAACTAACGTTAGTATTTGGGAGTGCCGATTTATTTTAAGTAAAATACAAAAAGGACAATGTGTTATGTGGACACTACATTTTCTGGGTGTTTGAGGAGTCGACGAAGTATATTTGCTTGTCTTGTGAAAGAAAACTGGCCGGCGTGGTTAACTGTCTTTGATTAAAACAAACAAACAAACAAACCAGATAATGTTATGTGGAGTAAAACTGACGCAACAGTTACCTACAAACTTTACCTGTCCGGCTAACCTCGCGAAATATTTGCCGATTCAAATTAAAGAGGAAAAAAGAAAGGTGTCAACTTTTAAATATACCCTTTACATATGTGGATATGGCTAAAATGAACTTTACAATGAGCTTAATTGGCAACATCGATCGGGCCGCAGCAGGACATCTGTTACCTGTTTGAATCTGGGCGCCTAATCGGCTGCAGTTCGACTTCGTGGATGGATCAGGTTTTGGGGACAGTTGCACAACTGAACAGCCTGTCCTGACCACAAAGTGTGTGTTCGTGCATGTGTGTGTTGGGACTGGGTGGGTGCTGGCATAAGGCCTCCTATTGTCACTGCGGTGCTGGCTGTAACTAGAGGAGAGAGCACACACACACACACACACACACACACACACACACACAACATAACTGATCCTCTAATAAGAGCTGAGCTGGGTTTTTGGCTGTTCTCTTGTTTTTCAGTACAAGGAGGACTGGAGATTACACGGTCATGAAAATAAAACTTGACTTAACCCAATTAGGGATGCAACTAAAGATTATTTTCATTATTGATTAATCTGCTGAATATTCTCTCAAGTAATCATTTTGTCCAGAAAATGGGGGGAAATGCCTATTTTTCCGCTTCAAATGTCTCGTCCAACCAACAGTCCAAAACCCAAAGATATTCACTTTACTCTCATAAATGACAAAAAACAAATCAAATCATTTGAGAGCTTTCAAGTGTTGCTTGGAAAATGATTTTGTCATTAATGATCAAAATAGTTTTTGTTTATTGACTCTGAATCAAATTCTGTCCCATGTTTTTTAAGTGGTCACCAGGTTATATTCACAGTTGCAGCAAGTTAATGTATTTTGCTGAACAGGTGCAACACGTAGCTTTTCATCCGCCCTACTGTCCTGAGCCTGCCCTCTAGTCTCAACCATGGACAACCTAGAGGAGGACCTGACGTGCTCTGTGTGCTACTCTCTGTTCTCTGACCCGCGGGTCCTGCCGTGCTCACACACCTTCTGTAAGACCTGCCTGGACAACTTGCTCCAGTTGTCCACCAACTACTCCATCTGGCGTCCGCTCCGCCTGCCCCTAAAATGCCCCAACTGTCGCAGCGTGGTGGAGCTGCCCCCAGCGGGCATAGAAGCTCTGCCCACCAACGTATCTCTGCGGGCCATCATTGAGAAAGTAGGAGAGAATCACTTACGTTCAAACAAAACATTTACCCTTTCACTACCTGTCAGTCTGAAATCCTCGTATTGAGCTACTTCAGTTTGTGCTCATCTGTCTCATCTGCTCTCTCAGTACCAGAGCGACAGCGAGCCGCGAGCCCCTTCCTGTCAGGAGCACCACAGGCAGCCTCTGAACATGTACTGCATCCAGGACCGGCAGTTGATCTGTGGGCTGTGTCTGACTGTAGGGCAGCACCAGGGCCATCCCATAGATGACCTGCAGGCAGCATTCATCAGAGAAAAACAGACCCCATCGCTACTGCTGCTCAAACTCTCTGAGCGTAGATGGGCACAGGTGGGGAATCCTGTCAATATGCCAGCTGTGTGTGTTACCTTTGTGCCATTGCAAGCGATGGAAATCTGTTTGACTAAATATATTCATATAAATGTTCCTCTCTCCCTCTGTTAGGTGTGTGAGCTGGGGGAGCAGCTGGAGCAGGAGAAGGCCCGCTGTGAGGGTCTGGTGAGGCAGGACCGACAGGAGGTCAGCCAGTACTTTCAGACGCTGGAGGCGGTGCTGGCCAGGAAGAGACACGCCTACCTGGAGGCCCTGGATAAAGCTGGCGCAGAGGTGTCCCGGGCCTTCGACCCACTCATCCACAGAGTGAAGGAGCTACAGGTGTGTTTCAGGGCTCATGGCTGATTTACAACAAGTCATTGTACACGTCATCACCATTACACATTTAGTGACTGTTAGGCATGGACAGGTAATCACAGGAATCTTTATGACTTGCAGGACTTCAGACGATTGTATGATTTCAGAGTTGGTTGTGTGAAGGTAAAAATACTGTGCTTTGACAATTCAGCACTTGGATTTAGTTACTTTCAGTGACGGACTTTAGTTTGTTTGGTTTTCAGGCACTTCTAAATTATTTAGTGCCATGTCGGATATATCAGAGCTTTTGAAAAAAATCTGAGATTCCCTGTTACGACTAGGAGTTGACATTTACACTATTTACGTCAGAAACCAGTTATTACGGCAACTCCCATATGACAGTTATGTATCCTTATCTTGAAAACTGGGACATGTGATTGTGGTTAAAATACACCAGTGTGTTTTATATTGTGGTGTATAGCGTTGCAATCAATTATTATTTTCACTATTGATTTAGTTTATAAAATAAAAAATAAAATAATGGTAAAAATGTTCATTCCAAGTGGAGCCCAAGGCTTCACATTGGTTGTTTTGCCCAACAAACAGCTCAACCCCCCCCCCCCCAAAAATATATAATTTAAAATGATATAAGACAGAGAAAAGCAGCAAATTCTCATATTAGAAGCAGGAACAAGAAGATGATTGTTAAACAATTAATCGATGATCAGATTGTTGATTAATTTTCTGTTGTCTTGTTTCCTGCAGGAAGAACAGTTGGACCTGGTATCCTTGGGCTCATCAGTAGAGGAGGAGGACTCGCCGCTGGTCTTCCTGGAGCAGGTGCATTTGTTCAGAGAGAGGGTGGAGGAGTTCATTAAAACCCCTCTGCCCGCAGTGATGAGCCTCTCTGTCACCCCGCGGGCGGCGGAGCACCTCCAGCAGCACTGGCCTGCTGTGACCATCGGCAGCCTGGAGGAAGCACCTGTCCCTAAGGTGTGCTGCTGTGCCAGATGTGGCGGCGTGGAGGCTGGTGTGGAAACTGAAGCTGGGAGGGATCAGTCCGAGTGCTGGGTGCAGGACATGTGGTGTCAGCTGCAGCCTACTTCTTCTTCTGTGGTGCTGCTGGGGCTGCTGCTGCTGCTGCTGCTGGCAGTGCTGTGGGTCAACCCGGTCGGAGGGGCGTCACTCGGCTTCTCTCTGCTCTCTCAGTTCAGTCAGTTAGTCCACGGTCTGAGCAGCGAACTGATCACATCCGTCTGCGACGCGGTGGGGTCAGTATACACAGTGATGGAGGCCACCGCAGAAAGATGGAGCTCTCACCTCTCCTCAGTGGGAGAAAAGGCTGTCCAGCAGATGGCTGCCTTATTTAAAACTCTGACATCCCACTGAAAGAGCCCTAACTGGATCCATCAACTTTTATTTAGAAGCTGCGAAGGTCTCACTTATGTTGTAAAGGAAAAAATCCACCCTAAAACACCTGCTGTTTATGGTGTTGCATTCCTGTGTCTATGTTCACGTTTTAAGTTTGATAGTAAAAACATATTTAACAATCCAAAACAGTGAATATCAGATTTTGCTGTCAGCTTCACAAAGAAACAAGAGCTTCAGTGGAGTAAATAGACCACAATGCAGTGCAGGTACTTTTCCTGAACTTGAGAATCTCACTCATCGTGCTGGAAATTTCAGGCAGGAAGATTAAATGATTAGAAATAACTACGTCACCAAAAACATATCTTTTAAATGCATTAACCATCACATGTAGACGATGATTCAGACTTCAGAGGTTCCCAGGGTTCCTGTGCACACCAGGGGGAAGCATGCAATGTTAAAATAAGTTCTTAAAAGAAATTCAGCACAGCTTATGTATCCATAAATGTTTTTATATATTGAATTGTGTTGTTGTCAAGCGTTATGTTCCTCTTTGGGGTGTATTATTCAAGTCATACTGCCGAACTAATAACCTTTTATCATATCAAACACTAATCAAAAGTTTTTGGTTTTGGTTTTTAACATAGATTAAGGTTTACAAAGTGTTCATTACGGAAATAGTAAATTGGTGCCTAGAGACTCAGCCTTCCCATCATGCAGTGGGACATTTCAGTATTTCCTGTTGTGCCGAGAGCTCTTGTATTTCCTTACACAAGACTGTCAACTGTATGTGAGCGTTAGTCTGGCGAGTGGAGCCAGACGCACGGTGGACCAACAGATCATGTTGCAGTGATGCACGCTCCCTTGCTGTGCCTTTACCTCGCCCCCACTTAACAGCCTTATTGTAGTGGACTGTAATTCCACCAGGATCAATAGGTCTTGCTTGGGACATTGTTCTTTTACTAAATAGTGCACTGACATACAGTCTATTTTTAAACTATTATAGCCTTTGGAAAGGCTTTACCAGTGCATCCCACAAATGTTACTTTATCTTGCCCAGACAGACCTCAGAAGACCTTACTGAAACACCAGGTTGAGTATCTGTCAGATATCAAATATTATGTACACAGGTATGATACACAGTCGGGTCTTGTTTTACTGCAAGAATCACAGACTGAACAAATGGCACCTTGAGAATTGCCAGCAGTTTCTAACAAATGTTGTTAACCAGACCTGTTGTAGTGGTTGTATTTTTTCTAAACGTCCTGTATTTAAAAAAATGTCATAATAAATTTGTTCAAATGCTTTTAGTTTTTGAAGTAATCATTTTTAAAAGCCGTCTGCTTGAGAAGAGCTACAAGTCAATTAGTGTTGCAGTGAGCTCAATTAACTGATGCTCGCTACAACTGTCTTTGCAGTGTGAAACACATGATGTCCAAGCCGCCACATGACCCTGACTTTACATCGCCAGTGTTGTCTTGCACAAGTTGTATTAAAATAATGATTTGAAACATAGCTTAGAGTAAATTGACTTGCACATTGGCTTGCTATCCCTTTTGTCTTGTTTTATCATTGGGATACTTAAGTTGACGTACAGAATTTTAGGAATCTACAGCTAGTTAAAAAAGATTTTATAAAATTTTCTCCAAGTTACAAAAATATCTTTTGGGGCTTCAGGGATTCTAATGCGTTTAGAGACACTGACAAACATTGTGTTTGAAATTCAACCTTAAGTGTAGACAAGACACCTTAAATACCACTTGGCCAAAATATATTCACAAACTTATAAAAAGGTAATGCTTATGTACACGTGAGTGGTAATGGAAAGAAAAGATCTTAGCAGAAAACATTTATTGGTTAGATAGTAATAAAGAATAGCAGCATTTCATTGTATTGTAGGACGAGATAAAAAGACATGAAAAATATTTACAAGGTGTGTGAAAAGGAAAGTAAAAGAGCAGAGATTCCTCCGGTTTAAGCAGTGACGGCGTCGTGCTCTTTAAACACGATGGTCTTGGGGTTGATTCCCACACTCTTGGTGGTGTTGTGAGTTTTGTAGATGCCGATGAGACGATCGGCGATCTCAAACATGTTGTTCCTCAGGGAGATGATGATGAACTGAGCGTTCTTTGTTTGCTCCTGCGCCGAGATAAGGGAAAGGGAAAAATATTGATTGAGATTTGAGATATACTTTATATCTCAATCAGTTTTATATACCTTAAGAAATAAGTAATCATGTATCCAAAAGCCTTCAACAGTAATGGACACAGTGGAGGCAAACAGTTAAAGGCTAAAGCACTTTGGATTAATGGAGGAGTTCAGAAAAATCACCTGTTTTTGTAAACTCGAGCAAAACAGTTACACAACACAAACACTGAGCTCTCATGAGTCAGTGATTACTGCACTGATTAGCCCCACAATTCTTAAAATGAACTGGCTAATAAATTCAGTTGGATCACTGTATCATCCAACAGCAGCCCTTGGACTGAGTTTAGGCAGATGTTTGCCAATAGGGAGGGCTTTTCATGGCTTACATGTTACACCACCTTGATACTAAAAATGTACTCTGAACTTAAAAGAGAGATCTTAAACCCACAACTGTGCAGCTTGTCTTCTCGCCTAATACACGGGTCCATACTCACATAAATGTAACAGGCCACGATGGAGACGTTCTTGAAATCAAGAGCAGCATCTATCTCATCCATGAAGTAGAGTGGTGTGGGTTTGTAGTGATGCAGAGCAAACACCAGAGCCAAGGAGCTGAGGGTCTTTTCTCCTCCTGACAGGTTAAAGATCTTTTTCCAGCTCTTCTTTGGAGGACGCACACTGGAGAGAGTGAGAAACAGAAAATCAGAGCTCAGAGAAAAGAACACAAGTCAACGGGCTCAACAAAATGTGCCACAGGTCTTCTTCTCCTCTGTTACCTGAACATGATGCCCTCAGAGAAAGGGTCTAAACTGTCCACAAGCTCCAACTCTGCATCGCCACCCAGTGTAAGCATCTGGTAGTTTTCCTTCAGCTTGTTTGTGATCATGTTGAATCCAGTCATAAACTCGTTGAGGCGCTGTTTGCGCAGGTCCTCGTAGCCGCGTTTGAACATGTCCCGCTCTGTAGTGATCTCGTCCAGCTGAGCCACTCGCTGCAGGTACAGCTCTTCCTGAAAACACACAGTGACACATTCAAGTCAGCGCTCAAGTGTTTCCTTTTTAATAAATTATAAACAAATAAAAATGAAGACATTTCTTTCAATCACAATTAGACATTTGCCTTTTGCAGTTTATTTGCTGTAAAATGAAGGAATACTTCCAGCGATTAATTAAAATTCATTAATAACAAAGCATTAGAGTTAGATAGAAGGATGCCTGCTCATATTTGTGGTTACCTTCTTCTTGTACTCAGCAATGGCCCCGAGGTTGGGCTTCATCTGAGCACACTGCGTCTCTAACGTGATCATCTTGTTGATGATGACGTTGGGATCTGAGATTTCTGCAAGTTCAGCAGAGGTAAGAACAGGAAGTTCCTCCGCTGGCTTGTCCTCAATGGTATGAAGGGACAGCTTGGTGGCCTGAAGAACATCAACAAGAATAATTAACACTATATAATATAATTCATGTTGCCCACACGCTTATTTCACATCATCAATGCGAACAAAACCATCTGCAACCGTCAAGAAAATAAATAATAAATTAAAAACAAATCAGCCTTCATTTTAGAAAAAAGTGCTTAAGGGATGAATACTTAAAACACAGGTAATACAATCAGGCAAAAGGACAGGACACTCATTAACAGCAAATGCAAACTAAAATAACATCTGCAGTGAATTATTATGAAATGATTTTCTTTACATTATTTTGAGGGATTGAGGAAGAAAAGTTAAGTACATGAAGCATTTGTTGCTTGTGTTTGTTGAGAACTGGGAGCTCAGTGACTTGGTAACGTTAGTATAGTGTAACGTTATCTCACACACACACACACACACACACACACCTCTTTCTGCCAGTGTCTGATCTTGTTGTTGTGTTCAGTGATGGTGGTCTCGATCTGCTCGATGCGGAGCCGGACGCTGAGGGACTCCTCCTGCAGGGCGTGCTCCTGCTGCTGCAGGACCTTTATCTCCTTCAGCACCCCCTGATACTGCTCCTGCACCTCGGGAAGTGCGGCCTAGAGGACGAGAAAACAGTGGTGCTCAACCTACTACAGTGTTTACTTCAAATGTATTTAGAAAACCATATTTCAACAGTTTACTGTATTTTCTCCTCATTTTAAGTTGCTATATACATTACAAGAAGACCAGGTTTACAATAAACTGCAGTCAAGAATGTCTTCTTGGAGCAGGAAACTACTTTTGGATATATTGGTATAAAATATCTGGAAAGTCTCTGTAAAAAAACAAAAACAAAAAACAAACAATGCCTCAAACATAAAGTGAGTTGAGAGTGCCAACCTCAGCCTCCTGACAGGCCTTCATGACCTCCCCGGCCTCGTCTTCCAGTTTCTTCAGTTGTTCCGAGAGCTCAGTCATCGACTTGTCATTCTCCTCCAGCTCAGCCTGCACACGATTCACACTCTCCTCACACTTCTTCAGGTTGCTGCAGAGTGGACACGAACAGCAAAAGACACACATGTTAGCCTCTGTCAGAGTGGCAGCGGTTAATGTGTGTGTGAGTGAAAAACTACTGATAATGTCAGGGTGAGTCTTGCAAACCAAAACTGTTATTGCGTGACTGCTGAAGAACAACCGACTTGTCTACATGCTTACAAAGACCTAGGCTCAGTGACACTTTTTCAACTTTCAGCATCAGGATCTGGTGTTCATCACAGCTGACCTACGCCAACGCCGTGAGGAGTAACGTAACGTGAGCAGCACGGCAGCAGAGCAGCAGCAGCCAATACACAATCACAGTACTTACGTGCGTAAAACCACAGTGATTCGTACAAACAGACCTACGTGAGATGTACCGCTGAAATGCTTTGTGCAGACACACTGGAACGGATAAATTGCAAAAGTCATTTTTATTTCAAATAGGGTTTTGTCCGCATTATTTCCTTCAGATTGTTGTCTAAACGTTGAACAACTGTATGAAAAATGTGAGGCAAGAGTTAGCAATCAGAAAGAACTAGAAGCAATAAAATGCATCTCAAAATGTGAAAAATGCTGGCTTAGTCTGGATACAAGGCCAAAATGGAGAATTCCAGAGTGAAACTGGTCAGAAACTTAGTAATACAACCACAATATAACCAAAAGGTGTGCACCCCAACATCATAGATATTTTCTTACACAACAGGAGAGATAAAAGCTCCTTTCCGACCTGGAATCTGTAACATTGCTAGGTTCATCTATCTGCCTAAGTTATGGCTATTTGGCTTTCAGACGTGCTTCTCCAATATGGAGACTGTATTTGACACAAAGGAAGAAGCAGTTTCACACAGGCTGCCTCTGTGCGCCTCAGTTTATAATCTCTCACTGTGTTCTTAATTGGCTGGACAGCTCCTCCACCCGAACAAACCATTTCACATGCAACCACCAGCATCAATCCACTGCAGCAGACTGCCGGGCTGTCCTGCCCACACGATCAATCTTAATGTTCCAGCTACAGATACTGATGACTACAGGTCCATTTTAGTTGCTAATGCCACAACATTGATTAACTCAAAGAAACCAATGACAAACACAGGAGGGAGAGCTGAGTTTAGCGAGTGTTCTGGTAAGCTCATGTTATGTCTATGTGATGTACCGACCCAACACAAATGTTGGCATCCTTAAGTGAGTTATTTGCATGCTCAGTCTGACGAGCTGACTTTAATTACACCCAGAACACCAGTACGGGGTGTCGCCCCCTAGTGATAGACAGGAGAGTTGTCTGTGCAACTACAATCACGGCACGGACAATCTGGGATGCCTCAGTAATGAACTTGGTGCTGATAATAATGACTAAAATGAACAGTCTGTAGAAAAGAACAAAACCAGCTGTGTGTTCCCCTCAGAAACATATCATGTTAACTTGTGTAAAACAATTTTGTGACTTTAGGACAGTTTCATATACAATTAAACCAGACACTGTACCAACAAATGCGCTCAAACTAAGTATTTATATGTATTTATATTTTATGAGTATTTATACTCTAGGCAGAGTAGCGGATCCTTCTTATTATGAGTGCGTGAACAATGCTAAACATGTAATTACAGAGCTTTCCTCACCGGTCAGCTGTCTTTATGGCCACTTGGGCCTTGGTTATGGTGGAGGAGCAGTCATCTAGCTCCTTGTTGACCTTGTCAAGCTTGTCCTGCTGAGCCTTTAGCTTGTGGCTATTGATGTCTACAATCAGGTTGTGGAGCCTTTTCACCTCATTTTCCACCTTCCCAGCCTTACTGGATGCTGCCTCATAGTCTGAGAGAGCAACAGAGGACAGGGACAGAGCAGGGAGACAGGAATAAGACAGAATGAGTGCAATTCTTTCCACAAATTACAGTCTGGAGTTGGAGAATGAACATTAACTTAATAACATATTTAACAATTAACAATATTTCTCTTTACAGTTTAAAGGAGGATCCCACCTTTCTTGAAGGCCTCCAGGCTCTTCTCCATCTGTTTCTGTTTGGCCTTGTCTGGGGCAGCAGCGAGCACATTGGCCTCAAGCTCCTTGATCTGAAGTTTCAAGTGAGCCTCCTGGTCAGCTAGATTCTGAAGGAAGGAAAGAAGGAACATAGTCAGTCACACAGGCTTGTTAAAAGCCTTTATATCAGTTTACACACCCAAATGAGAGAGACAGAAACATGGTGAATGAGAGGGAAGAGGTGTATTTGCTGTACAGTCATGCTGTTGGCGTATTTTTCCAGGGTGTTCTTCATATCTCGGAGCTGTGGCCCCAGGCGCTGGACGTTCTCCTCTAGCTGCAGCTTTCTCTCTTGGCAGCCCTGCAGCTTCGACATTTTCTCATTCAGCTTGCTCTCCATACGGTCAAGCTGCAGAAAACACATGAAAACCATCACATTTGCTACACTAATGACCTGCTGTGGTAATTATCTGATGGCAGGGTCCATATTCATCTGGCATCTCAGAGTCACTTCTAGGAAATGTGCTCAAGGTAAAACTTCAATACTACTGGCTAACAGCAGGAACTAGGAGTCGTTAATGAGGCTTGATACACTCATTTGGCTGTGAGCCTATAACAAATGCCTGTTTGCTATGTTGTTAATGTATAAGAAGTCCCATAAAATGTGATCGTGCCTTGGTATATTAAATTAATGATTGATGTCAATCTGTTTTTATGGTCCAGCTGCATCTGTGCGCCATTTGGTTAAAATATCAAGGATCACGTTTGCTATGTATTCGAATATTTTTTCCAGATTATGTTTAATGGTGAGAAAATCGTTGAACATACAGCATATTAGGGCTTTGAGGTGCAATAAAAACAATCAGAGCTCTTCTGCTCTGTACAATCACTGTTGTTGCTGCATTAATAGCTTTTAATTAAGTGCAAATAACAATAACATGTTTTCTGCATAGTGGCCACAGCTGGACAAAAATCCGTAACAAGAAGAAATCAAAAACATTTCTATGAAAAAGTTAGTCGTTATTTTAAACCAAACCCAAAACATTATACTTAAATTATAAACTAATTTCAGGCCCTCACCTCCTCCTGGGAGAACTCGGTACCAAGAGAAGAGCCCATCCTGCCCTTCAATACTCTTCCTCCTCCAGTCATGGTTCCTGTGAGTCACACACCAGACAGTATTATTATCTTCACTGAGAGAGCCATAAGTATACGAGTTAGAGAAAAAAAGATGGGCCACGTAAAGTTATGACAGAAAAAGTAGGTCACCCACCAGCCATCTCGATTATCTGTCCCTTCAGGGTGACCACTCTCCAGCGCCTGTCCTTCTGGAAGGCCATCCTTGTGGCCTGCTCCATGTCCTGGGCCACTAGGGTGTCCCTTAGGGCAAAGTAGAAAGCTGGTCGCACACTCGCATCTTTCACTCGCACCATGTCAAAGAGACGAGGGCTGTCCTCTGGAGTGCGAATGGGAGACATGTTCTTCTCCCACACCTTCATCTGAGCAAAGGAAGCAAGGAGGAATGAGAAGGAGCAGCAAGAGAAGGAGACCATTTGTTTTATCGAAGGAAACCTGAATAGCTCAACATAGGCTACTGAATTGAGTACTCGACTTAGTGATCTAGCCTCTAAGAGAAAAAAATCATCCATTTACACTGTAATGTCCTTTACCTTGTCAAGACCAATGAAGGTGGCGACCCCAATGTTCTGTTCTTTGAGGAATGTAACACATTTTTGAGCTGTGTCGATTGTATCCACCACGATGTTGTCAAGAGCGCCACAACTAGAGGAAATGGCAACGTCATACTTCTCCTCTATGGCTCCGAGGTCCCCCTACAAGCACAAAAATAAATTATAATACAGCTACTACAGACCTTTCATATACTCAAGCTGCTGTGCACACCATAGCTAGATGACCGTAAATTAAGTTGTTTCCGTGTAACCCTGTATATTAATGTGTTAAAACAGTTTCTTTTTTTTTTTTTACCAATCTTCCAAAGATGCCAGGGATTCTGCCATTCTTCTTCTGCTGCATGAGGGCATCCAGGACCTTTCCTCGGCTGCGGTTGGAGGACAGAGAGCTCTTGGCTTCATCCACCTTCTGCCTCATTTCCCTCACCACTTCCCTGGTTTCAGTATCCATCTTCATCAGCTGCCCCAGCTCTCCCTCGTCCTGCAGAGGAAAAGAGAGGAGCAATTCAAGGAGAAGCTCACACCAATGATGCCATCCACAGGGCACAAATACTCAATAAATGTAGCAAGTACAGCTGGATGTGTAGTGGCTTCAACAAAAGTTACTGATTTTTACAGATGCAAAATGTCCCATGTAAATGCTGCCTAAACAAAATGCCAACAATGTTGGCCATGATGTTGGTTTTACCTTCTTGAGCTCCTGTTCTTTCTGGGGTATTTTGACTTCCAGGTCTTTGATGGCGGCACGGCGCTCACGCAGCGTGTCAGAAGTTGTCTGAAGTGTCTGCTTGGCCGTGTTGAGCTGTGTCAGGGCTGTGTTGTGGCGGCTAAGGTAGATGTCAAGCTCCGACTGAGCCAGGTCCATACGAGACCGGGTCTCATTTACAGCCTTACTGAGCTCCATCAGCTCTTTCTCTTTGGTCTAGAGAACAGAAAAAGAGGAGAGGTAAGGTTGGAAGACAAAGGGATGAGATTTTACGGATTGTTTACTACCTAAAGTTAAACAAATCATGCAACAAACTAACACCAGGATGCATAGACACACCTCTTTGTCCTGTTGCAAGCCGCTGGTCTCTTCCTTCAGACTTTCCATCACCTCCTTAAGTTTTTCCTCTTCTTTCACCTTCTGCTTCTCCAGCTCTTCCTTGCGAGCTGTTGCCTCAGAGATGGCCTTTTCACTGCTGGCTGGTACACTCCGCACTTCCTCCAGCTAAAAGATGAGCCAGACAGGAGAACGTACAAAAACAGACGAGATGTGTCCGACTCTAAGCATTCTAAGCAACAGTGGCTTGACCTGTCTAGATTCAACATGAGGACACAATTCATCACTACGCACTTCAGCCAACCACAGAGTAATAGCCCTTTACCTCTTAAATTAGATGATGAGATAAAGGGATCAGTGAAGACTTTAGGAGACAAGAGGTATAAAGTAAACGGATTGAATACAGGTTTTTTTTTTGCCAATGCCAGTTACAAGCAGCTGTGCTACACATTCAGAGGCAGGCCAAAACACACAACTGTAATCAACTATAAACACACACTGAGCAAGCCCTGGTTAAGACTGGCACAACAGTCTGCTGCTTGGCAGGGCTGAAACAAGGCAAGGAGCGGTGTGTGTGTATAGTCTATGTTTTGTAGGGTTAACTGCGGGTGAAATGTGAATGTGGCTGCTGGGAGTGTTACACAAGCCAGGCTGTAGTTGACTACCACACAGCAGAACACTGCTCCCCAGAGGTCTGCCTGCCTCTGACCAAGACGTTTCCAGAGTACAGCCATTGTAGGTGGAGCAGATAGCGTTTTAGAGCAGAGAGGGAGATGAGAAGATATACCTACAGTTACGAGGGAACTGTTGACTCTAGGTCTGTGTGAACACGTTTTTCAGTAAGTGTGCAAGTTAGAGAAACATTAGTCTAAGAGACAGGAACATCATTAATCGTGAAACAGAGCATGAGTGGGCTATTAATAGGCACACACTAACAATCAACTTGTGTGTTACTTCACAGCCCCCTAGTGGATAGTTTAGGGCAGATAGCCCTTCCTTCCATGAAATTTGATTTACAGTTCTGTACAGATTTTATTTTTTTCCTATGGATAATGCCAATTAATTTAGAAGACATACAGGGACTTCCATTTACCCAAGGTAAGAAAAAATATGAAAAATTAAAGCAAGGTCCCTGCACACTTTTTCAAATGACAACATAGTTTTTCAGTAGCAATATTCACATGGTTTTTGTACGAAAGCCAACTTCACTGTTCTTCATCTTGTTTGTGTAGGTGTAGCCATCATGCAGAATGTCTGGAAACACTAACTCTACCAGTAGCCAGGCTTTTTGTTTGAAATGCTACATTATCTGTAATACTTTTTACACAAATTTGTATTATCTTTACATCTGAAATAATGCTTAATTTTCATTAAAAAACCTTATATAATATAAAAAACATTTTTAAATTCTTTATCTCGAGGAAATCTGTAACCTAATCTGTGCTTATTATGGTAACCTTTTCTTATAATACTGAAATTAAAATGAACCATAGTTTAAAAAACACAAACACACAGTGTACTGTTTGTGTTTACAACTGTAAAACATGAACCTGTTAAACCTACAAGTGACTCTAGTAAACTTGATTACAAACTAAACATAAAAAGGCACACATGGCGTTAAAATGTAGTTGTTTAATTCTGCAACTCATTAATCACTTAAATGCAGACTTCTGTAAAGCCTTGACAAATGTCCTTTTCTCTAGGCCTCAAAACAACAGCCTTGTGTTTTCTATAAGCAACGGAAATTGTATTTTTAGTGCCCATGTTTCTTTCTTGGCCACGGGACAAAATAAACAGAGTAACACTGGAGTGTCATTCCACTGGTGCTAGCTTGTCTTGACTTTTTGTTTTGTGTAGTAAATTATGAAAAAATGGCTACAATTACGCTCTCCTGACAGATTATGTGTCTGTGTGAACATTGTGAGAATGCACACTGTGATACTATTGAAGTGAAATAATCACAACTACTGCAGAGTAGCAAACAGTAATACCAACTTAAACAAAGTCATTGAAGTGTGTAATAGCAGACCACAATTTAAAGGCCAACACACCTTTTCTTTGTCCTTTTCCAGCTGCTTCTGCAGTTTCTTGTTCTTGCTCTTTGAGTGTTTAATCTTCTCACGCACTTCAACGTCCTGCAGATCCAGCTGGGTGAACTTCTCCTTCTGGGTCTCAATGTACTTGTTGAGCTTATTTTGTTTCCTGGTGGAGGAACAGCATTTTTACTGGGTACACTCAAGTCAATCAGGGAAAAATCTACTGAAATATTAGATCAACTTTGAGAATCTGAAAAATATCCAAAACAATGTATATATACACAATAATAGGCAAAGTTTCTACAACACTTCACAATAAAGCTCAGTCAGTTTTCAGTTCCCTCACATTTTTCATTTCAAAGAAGTTTTGTCAGTCTACGGTCATCAAAGCCAAAAATGTATAAATTGATGTCTAGAACAGCATCAAGTTTGTACCCTTTTTTTGTGAGGGAACAACAGTTTGTTTTTTTTATACGTTTTTGCAACTGTTTGTGGAACAATCAAATTTCAGGACAAATTACTACTGATACTTTTCCAGACCTGAACAGGAATTTTGCCTCTAAACAAAAATGTTCAGAGCAAGAGAGGCCCTGACAATAACCACAAAAGTACTGAATTAGTAGAAAAGTTAGTAACTTAAACATGTTACATTGGTTAATAAAAGGGTAGAAGGACAAAAAATGCCTTACTTCTCCACATTTTTGAGCTCTTGGTTCATTTTCTCCATCTCCTGTGATATCTTTGCATTTTTCTCAGTGAGTTCCTTGGTGTCCTCCAAGATCTTCTGCTTTTCCTGCTCTTTATCCACCACACGCTTCTGCAGATCATGACTAATGGAAGAGATATCAGGAAAAAACAGTAAAGTAAAACTTGATCATTTACACATTAAACAAATAAAATGGGGTCTGACACGAGAGAAGGCTCATGCCGTCCTGTGAAAGTTTAAATATAGAGTATAAAATTTGCATTTATTCAACTGATTTTTTTCTCTTTTCTACGCTACTGTTGGGTCTACATTGAAATTTAATGAGAATATATTATTGTTTAATTTGTCTTGTACAAAACAGAGACAATGCTGATGCACTCACACATAATATTGGCAGAGTTGAGTCTTGTGTTTGAAGATGTCATTCTCCAGGGTGAGGAACTCCACAGCTTTGTTCTTTTCTCCCTCCAAAGCATTCTTCTCCTTTTCCACTAGCTTCACTCGGTTTAGCTAGGACAGTGAACATATTGCAGTACTTAATATCAGGTGACAAAACTTCAATATAAATCATCATCATGTTCAAAAAAGTCATTTTTACAGCGCCTCCATCATTCTGATGCCACATAGATATTTTTATAAAAGCTATAATAGCATTCATTTGTTTCCAATCACTTCTGTATTCGTTTACCTACATTGTATAATAAAATAAAAAAATATTAAAAAAAAAAAACAGAAAATGAAAAAAGGTTTGTCAACATACAAAAATATATCTTCAGAAGTTATTATGTGTGCACAAAAAAATTCTATGAAAAGCCATTAATAATGTCTGGGGTAGTTGGCCCAGCTAAGTACCAACTTATCTTACAATATATATAAAAATATAATACAAATAAAATATAAGAGGTTGCATATCATCTCAGATATGCAATCAAAAGCTTCCAAACACATGCACACACAAAAGAAAGCCTCTTCAAACTCTAACCTCTACTGTATAAATGAAGCCAGGACACAGGAAGGAAAGCTGGTTAGCTTATGAATGTGTGAGCAGATAGTGTATGAGTGTATGTCACCTTCTCTCCCCTCTGCTCATTGAGTAGCTCAATGCGACGGGCCAGGGTTAGGATGGGCTCCTTGAGGCGGCAGGAGCCGATAATGTCCTCCAGGTACTCCAGCATGCCCTCATCGTGCTCTGTCTGACCTTTAGGCTTCATCATGGCAATCTGCTCCACCTCGCCCTAGGTACAGTCCAGAACAACACACGGACAAAGACATGCATGCAATCATTCACACAAAACATAAGCACTAAAAGTTCTACTAAAACAAATCTTATAATTTGTAATAATAAAATAAAAAATGTCCACAACATTAACTATTAAGATATGTGGTCAATTGAATTCACAACTCTAAACTTGCAATAATGCTGGTCTGCTAAACACACAACTTGGCAGATACAGTCATGTACAGTGTACCAAAAATGTATTTCTAGAGGCTCCCTCTAGTATTACATTGGGCAAACAAACAGAAATATCAATTTAAAACTAAAGGAGAACATGACATTAAAATACTGGAAAACTACTCTTTCTTCAAAAAAATAATGGATATGATTCAATCTGATGAATGAGTAAAAAGTGTTATCAGACATGTTAAACATGCTTCAGAGCACTCTCAGAAGTATTAATGTTGTAATAACACATAACCACATCAACACCCCACCAATAATCACTACCCATTACAGACCTTGTGTTAAAATTAATATTACCAAATTTAAAGTGATTTAAAAACAAATGCTTTTTATAGCATAGCATACCAATTCTGACTTATTGTAGCTACACCCTTTCCCCCCCACATACTGCACATCTATACTACTTGCCCCCAAGTTAGGGACAACTCTCCAAAGTAATATTTGTCTGAACATGTGTTCATTTTTATTTTTAATTTTTTGAGACAGGCTGGCTTATAATAACAATATTGCTACATAATAATTGTCAAGTTAAACACAAATTAAATCCAGATATAGTAAAAGTCTCTAATTGTTTCATGTATATGAAGGGAAAATAAAGGCAGCTCACATATTACTTTTATGTATGAAAGAAAGGAGAAGCCAGGAGAGGAAGGGGTGGAATCCCACGTCATCCTCTGCTCTGACCAGTGCACAAAATAGACAGTTTCCCCTTAGCCAGAGGCCTGGAAAAGTGACCTTGGAGAACAAGCTAAAGCCTCTTCCCATAGTCATGCAGCCATATCATGGTCAGAGAGCTAAAAATCTAACATCCAAGGCGAGTGAGAATGGACATGCACACACACATACGAAAAAGGCAAGCAGGACACATATAATCAACCAACTAACCACAAAACTACAGTGGGAAACAAAGTGTTTGTACCCACCACCTGAAACTACCACTTACTGTAAAAATAATGAAATAAAATTAAATAGAAAAATTGGGACAACAAAGATTAAGCCACTTTGTTCCACTCTGACATGAATGCCCCATAAGCCTTGGGGTAATCAGTAATAATGGATAGGCCACACATGTAATGCAATCAGAAGGAGTAGGAGTGTAACTAGTGAACTGGTTCAAACTCAGTGCATCACAATGCTAAATTAAAAAAACAAAACAAGAAAGAAACTTTTTTTTAAATATAGGAGGAATGAATTACATTCACAGTGGAGGTAAAACAAATAAACAAAATGTTGAACCAATATTAAAGCCATGGTAATGGAAGGTGTTTGATCCAGCCACACTGAAGCAGCACTGCCAATATTGGGGTTGGGGTCTATTCTCACACGCCAATATTTACGTGCTGCTAAAGCGTGGCAGGTACATGGGAAAGGGAGAGGAAGGGAGGTCCAACCTACCCCACTGGTGGGTCAACCCCATCTAAGATTCCCCCACTAAAAAAATCTGAGATAGTTGTTCAACCACAGCCACTCACATCCAAGTCCATGTATGGGTAAAATTGCCTTTTTTCCTTAAAATTCTAAAGCAGCAAATAATGGTTCGCACCTTTTCCACATTGTTTCAAACCATGATGCGCTGCTATAGCAGTCTAAGGGCTGGCAGAGGACACATCCTCTCCTTTCCAATTCCACTGCAACAGGTTATTCACACAGACAGGCATGGCTTTAAAGGTAGCCATGAAACATTTGACTCAAAGAGGACTGGGAAATGGGCAGAGAAGGAAGAGTAGGAAATATCTGACAGAATGGGATGGTCAGAGTAAGGATAAAAAAAGCAGATTTAGAAGTGGAAGAGGAAATTACATTAAAAAATTACAATTACCTGTAAGATCAGAAATCTGTTGTGGTCTAGGTCAATACCATGGCTTCGGAGTAAAGCCCCCACTTCTTTGAATGTGGCTTTCTTGCCATTGATATGGTAGGCTGAGGAATTGTCTTTGTTGGCAGTCCTGGAAACATAGAACTTGCTGTTGGGGATGACTTCGTAGTCATCTCCTTCCTGGCTCAGAGGGGGGAGGGGCAGAAGACACAGAGCAGCTTATAAAAGAACAGTTCAGAAAAAACTCACACAGCTACCCACATCAAATGATAATACTCATAATACTGACATCCACAGAGTGGTTAGAGAAAAACACCCCACATTAAAAACAATTATGAAAAAGGCTTGTTTAAAAAGCACACAACAGATCTAGGCCAGCTACACTGCCATGTAAATAAACCATAGCAATATTAAAGTGTATTCTATTGTGTTACATTTACAAAATTTAAACTCCATATTAGATAAAGTGATGAGATTATGAATGCAATGCAAAAAGGTAGGCCGTTTGCCTAAAAGTGTAATAATTTTAGAAACAAGTCTAATAATTTATGCTGTGTACACCACTTCTTAAAAAATATTTTTAAGTGTCAGAAATGGCAGATAGGAATGCTGGCAGAGTTCATAGAATTATGCCACTAGTTTAACAACTTGATTTTAATTTACTGTGAACTGATGGACCAAACAGAAAGGCAAAACTTACACCCCCTGTGGCAGATCAAATATAGAAACATGCTTAACTGTCATTATTTTAACTACAGTCAGTTTTCCAAGTAATTTGTGGTCTAATACACCAGATTAAATTTGTAAAATAATACAAACACCCATTTTATTGACTTTTCATAGTACAGTCAAATAAGTAGAGCCTATTCACTAAATGGCACATTTAAAAATTATTCAAAAATACAGGAATCAATTCTAGCACACAATGAATTGACTAAGGTATGTGTGGGTGTTAGTTGTAACTTTCATGACCGATTTGAGTCTGTGTTTAGTCATTGGTGTGATAAATGAGTAGCAATATTATCTCCTGAGCATTGAGGAAAAAACATATTTAAAATTCAAGAAAAATATCGGTCCTCTAGAAAATATTTCCAATTGCCCCTTTCAATTTGGACTGCTTATTGATTAATTCAGAGAGGCCAGAGTGACTGTAGTGTTTGACAGAGATATAGATACATACCTTATCAATAATCTTTTGAAAATGCACCTCCACAGTACAGCTTTGCACATCCTTGTGTTTATCAGAGCTGTGAATCAGCACTGAGAGCTTTTTCGATCTGATCTTTTGAGCTCTGTATCCAAACACAAAGAGCATCGAATCTATCACATTGGACTTCCCACTCCCATTTGGACCAATGATGCACGAAAAGCGCTGAGAGAAAGATAAGAGACAAGATAAAAAAATTAAATAAATCAATTATACAAAATATACTGCATCCACAAACAAATCATGTAAATGTCATAACTTTACAAGCTATAAATTAACATTTCAGCATAGTAAGATTGTGATAGTGAATGTATTCCAAGTGGGTGTAGTTAAGATTTATTTTAATATACATATATTTACAGGGCAATGAGGGGAGCAGAAAAAGGTGAAAAGACAAAGTTTAATGAAAGTCATAATTAAAGGGAAATGTCAGCACATCGCAAGATCATTACCCCTTGCATGATACACTCACTAAATCAAAATGGAGGAGTGTGACTTTTTCCACTTTGAATTTTTTTTTTTTCAAAAATTAAATAAATGTTATAGTGTAGTATCATTAATATTTTTGTACTTTGTTGTGTCTACCACTCCACAAGGCAACATGTTTACAGTTGCATAATATGAAATTAAAGTCTAATAAAATAAAATGGAGAAGCACTACAAATGATGGTAAATCTGTGAGCTTCACACAACACATTAACAGAGTATTTCGCACACAGGGTTGACATTTGTAACCATGTTTGGTCGTACCTTGTGAAAAGGCCCCAGAATCTGCTCGCCTGCGTAAGATTTAAAGTTGCGATTAACTAAATGTGTTATCATCAGGCGAGGAGCGCCCGGTTCATTGGTCATTGCTGGGGGCGGGGGTGGAGGGATGCTACCGAGAATCTCCTCCAAACTTCGATTATCAACCGCCTCGGCAGCTTCCCCGAGAGACGGATCTGTGGCACAGAAAAAAGTACAACTTTTATTTCTCTGTGCGAGTCGTTTCAGGTGGGGAGGGGGGGTGGGGGGGCAGTGGTGCGTGGGGGAGGGGTAGAGGAGCAAAAAAACAAACAAACAAAACACAGGCAGCAAGTTACAACAGCAGTCAAACAACGACTCCCGAGAAAGTTGACAGGCGTTATTTTTCTTTGTTCTGAAAACAAGAGCCAACCTCCTAAAAAAACCTGAAAGAACCATGGCCGCTTATGAACAAACCCACATTATTATACAAACGCTCTCCACGAGAAGCGTTGATACGTGAGAGTAGATGCGCCACATTCATTTCGTCGATGACAAATAACTAAAGTGTATATTTCGATCATCAACGTCACATTTTCACTCATGCTGAAGTGCACTCAAAACACAGACTGTGAAAATCGTGTTTTGTGATGATAATATTTAATGTAAAACCGATTATGTTGCCATCACACCAAGCCACAACGACCTGTCCAAAATCTATTGTGCTCACATAAGCATAAACAAGCTATGGGGTCGATGTTTGTAAATTAAATTCTTGCAGACAGACACCCAGTGAAGCATTTCAACACATTCTAAAGAATACAAACAGCACTTAACGCCTATGTGCGTCTCAAGCTTCGCATACAAATTATTACACAAATTACAAATCATCAAGTTATAAGAATGAACCGAAACACCCTTTTGATCTGCTACATAAAACACTTCATTATCCGAAATAAATTACCTCGTTCGCTGAGAAGATCCGGGGAAGAAGTACACTCGACGATATCAAAATCATCTCAAAAATCATAAGACATTTATTGATGACTGACACTTTAGAAAAATATATGTCAGCCATTCTAACTACGTGTTGAGATTTAAGTAAGAAGAAAAGCTCCACAGCTGTGCCAATTGACCACTACCAATACAGCGATACACGCAACGCCATTGAGTGAACACAACTTATTTAGATTCACAGACACCAAAACACCCTTTGTTACTTGCCAGTTGTCGGCGGTGCCTCCTCTTGGCCATTGGAGTTGGTTTCTTTAGGGGGTACATCCAGCTCGTCTTCGGAGTCATCCCGAGGCTGCGACCCTTTCCCTCTTGGCTTGGCGGAGGCAGTTGAGCTCTTTGCAGTTTTAGATGGCATGATTTGAAATCTGAATGGGTCATTGGTAAAAAAGGAATATCCATGAGTGGTTTTTGTGCCTGTCAATCTCCCAACTCCACTTTTAGTCGGTCACACGCAGCTACCGTTGTCAGGCTGAAATTATTACCACAGTCAGATCTCACTGCCGTCCATCTAACTGTTAGTCGGTATATTTTTCATATGATAACAGTTTTTTTTTCAACAATAGATAACGTAACAACATGAGTAGGGGTGTTTGAGTTTATAACCTGAACAAAGTGAGTTATTAAAAAAGGCTCTCGGCCAGATGACGTTAGAAGAGATGGCAGCGATGAGGCTGCCAATCTGCGTGATGATTGTACCAAATTAGATGCTATTCTAACACTAAACCCCAATAACAGTAAAAAAAAAAAAAAAAAAAAAAAAAAAAAAAAAAAAAAATGAATGGCCTCCTATTGCGACAGACTCGTTGTGGTAACGTTATCCTCCTGCATCTAAAGTAGTTGATTTGCGCGTCACAGAGTTGAACAGTTAAGGACCCTTGCAATGTTGGGAAAAATAAGAAAATAAGGTTAACGTAACGTCACCGGAAAAACTAATTCAGTTAACGTTAATATGCAAGTAGCTAAATTATCTCCCCACAGCTCTTAGCATAGCCTACGTTATATGGCCATAACTGAACAGACGCAGCTCTCTGATCAGTGGTAAAGACACAACGTCCTAAATTGACCGAGGTCTCAAACTGACTCTAATATAACTTTAATCACCTCAACTTTTATGTTGGGGGCGGAGGTGTACACGGGGCAACCTAACTCGCTAGCTAATTGGAAAGCACATTCAAAGAACTTAACGGTAACTTTGGTCTAATAGTAACGTTAGAACGTTGTTACACGCACGTTTGCCAAATAAGTGACTTGGTATCGCTTGCTTGGCAACCGGATAAAAAAAACAAGTAGCGTTAACTTAACCGTTAACTTTACCGTGCAATTTCCACTTTGCTGATGTTAACGTTAAGTTAGCTGCTGTAGCTAACTATCTGATGATAAGTAACACAGCAAAGCTAAAGCTAACGTAATGGCTAACTTTGACTAGCAAACTTATCTGCGTTGTAGATCTGTAACGTTAACGCAATGCTATAACGGTAACTGGTCTAAAAGGTAGCGTAATCTGAATTGAAAGGGGCGCTTAACTTAGCATTTGCCTAACTAACGTTAGCTAAAGCTAAAGTAGTTGACGTTAACCAGACTAAGGTATTGCAGCTCAAAGTTTACCAACCATCTGCAACATTAACGTTACTGTCAGGGGTGTGTATGTCTACGATAAGGCACATTTTGCGTTAAATACAATATAAGGCGGAAAAGATTAATTACATTCCGGAGTGTTGTTAACGTTGGCGAGTACGTTTTCCACCGTAGTTTATGTTAAAACGCGAGTTAACGTGTTGTTAATGTTAAATCTGGTTTGGAACTAACGTTATGCATTTCAGCAAATAGACGGAACCCAGTCATTACTCTCAGCTAAATGTTTCTATGTACCTTCCACAATATGGGCACGGTCTGTCAAGAGTCTTCCTTTCTGACCCAAATCACGATTTCGAAAAAGTATTCGTTAATCCAAAGTTTGGCAAATATAATCCACAAAATTCAGCCCCGTGTCATTCCGAGTCGCTCTCCTACTTGAAAACTCTAACTTGTAAATGGCGCCTAAACTGTGCTGTCGAACCAAATTCGTTACAAACTGACGCAAGGCACCATGGAACGTTCAAAGGGCAAGGGAAAAAAACATGAAATTCAAAAAAGGGGACGAAGCCAACTCCGCCTCGCTCCAAACAAACGATAACCATAAGACAAAAAGAATGAGACGAAAAACGCACAAAGAACAATACTTTTTTCAATGTTATATATTATTTAAGATTATTGTCAGATTCAAAGCCGAATGTTTCTACGTGTTCAAACGGTTGCCTGGTTACAGTAGAAGGAAGTCCCGCCCGGAAGAATAGTTTACATTTGAGGAAATATTGTTCGTTGGATCAACGAATAATGTTAGTGTATTTTGATTTTAATGAGTTCTATTTAATACATTTATTTAACAGATGTCATACTGTACTTGTAAATTATTCGAAATTTCCGTTTGCAAGGAAGCGAGACTTGCGACTCTCGCGACAACTCACTTTTCAAGCTGTTTATGACCCAGATTAAACGGCTACCAAGGGTTAGCCTTGATAACCTAGCGATACATTGCTGATTAGTGATGGATAGGCTTGCTCTTTACTGTATTGACTATTCATGCATCTCTTTCTGGAGTAAATGACACGCATACATTGCTGGTTGTCCCGTAGTAAAGTCGGTAATGACAGAACGATGTCCGCTTCAACCTGAAAACCAAGTTAACGTTAGCATTCTAGTCACAGGCAAGGCTCGGGGATATCTGAGGATAGCAACAGTGGCAGGTACCGTAGCAACTGCAGACGCTTGTTTCACTCACCTTCACAGCTACCAGAGCATGCTAACAGCGGACTCGCCTAATTTACGTTGTACGGTTCATAGCTTCGTGTAGTTTTTCTATATTATTTCATTTTTGTGTGTTGGTTTGACATTAGTTTGCTATAATGAGCTTTACTCATTTACACTGAGAGTTACTGTCACTAACTGCCAATTTCTTGTTCGTTTAGGGATCAACAGAGAAAACATCCACCATGAGATTGAAAACATCGCTGCTACAGGAACCCAAACATATCCTTTTCATAATGTTGTTAGCTATCTAGCCTCGTATTTGCGCTTCTGTGCAGATCAAATATAAATTATGTAACACAACGTGGAAAACTTAACTATTGTAAGCATCACTAGAAGTAGTAATATAGTTGTAGTAATGGGTTACTTCCTGTTGCTTGGCTTGACTGAACACCTAACTTGTACTAAATCTTGAAACTGTTCATTCCTTTTTTAATAACTCCCCCTTGATCACTTTTCCTTAACAGCAGATCACATAAGGAACTTGTGAGTTGTGTTGGTTGGACCACAGCAGATGAGCTGTACACATGCAGTGAGGACCACCAGATCCTCAAGTGGAACCTGCTAACCAGTGAGACCAGTCTGGTTGTCAAATTACCAGAGGACATTTACCCCATTGACCTACACTGGTTCCCCAAAACCGTTGGTGGAAAGAAACAGAACCAGACTGAGATCTTTGTCCTTACCAGTACTGATGGCAAGTCTCTTTATTTTCTAAAATCTGGTCATTGGGCTACTGGGCTTTGTTTCTGAGTTCACTCATAGAATCTATATGTCAGTTTGGTTTCACAAGTTGTGCATTTAGTGAACAGCCCCATGACAAGGATCAGTGATTGTGTTCAGTCATATCTATACATGGAAATAGAATTAGTTAAACAACATTATGTTGATGTAGAATTGAAATTGTCATATGCTAAATTAACTAACTAAATATCATAACTAATAATAGTTTTCAGGACTTTCTGGTCTGTCTCTGGCCTTTTTTCCCCTCAGCTCCTCTGTTTTTATAGAAGAGTAGAATGACAGTGTCTTGCTTGATCATTATTATACAGAATGAGGCGACAACTCAGGAGTTACTCTTTATAGTTAAGGGGCATCCTCTCCACCAGTTTGATACTTGTGCAGTTAAATCGATCTTGCTCCAAACAGAATAATCATTTTGAGGGAAACATGTTATTTTCACAATTTCACTTTTCGTAGCGCCGTTAAGAGTGAGTCCGTCTCTGCTCTAGTTTTCATTAGGCCTTCAATGTCAAATCACTAAAGGGGGTGTTTTGTTTTGCACCTGTATATTTGTAATGCTAAACTTGTCAGTCTGTGAGACATGCATCCACATGGCCTCTTATGTCTCTTCTTCGTCCTATATTAGATATAAACACACATAATATGGATGTACTGTTATGGCAGGCAATGTGTGGTCACAACACTAATGGCAGTGTAGGGTTGCATAAACACACCCACAAACTGAAGCAGCAATTTTCTCTGGCAGACCAGAGAGTAGTGAAAACTCTGTTACAATTCACTTTTGCAAGTTTCTTCTGCTTCTTGACTTGTTACAGTGAAACAAATATCAGTATTGCTAGTTATTGCTTGAAATATGTTTCTGTTTTTCATTGAAAACAAAACATTACATTCACACACTTTTATTCTTTCTAACTTTGGTGTGCACTGAAAGACTTTGTCGCTAATTTTTGGATTAGTGACAAAAATCTGGATTCTGCACAGGATATTTAACATTTTTTAAGAGATCTGTTTGATATAAATGAAAAGGAAGCAGTCTGGGGTGGATATATTAATGTTGTGGCTTCCTAACTTTATTTGATTAGTCAGCCTCCCCTTCCCTTGCCAGCATATCAAATTAGTTTTTTTGTATAGTGCATGTGCAGTTTGACCTTTTTCCAGTTACAAACATTGTATGAAAAATAGGTTTCTGTGTAATATTTAATATTGCTATTTCCTGTCTCTGCTTTCAAAACTAAATATTGAACATCTAATTAATAAGTATACTTCATTATTTTGGGATCCCTAATATTTTCCCATGGCCTAGCATAATTGCATAACTTAGATGCATTGTTTGTAATTCTACTAGAAAGGATATTGTGTGAAATGGAAATAGATTTGTCCCAAAGAGGACCAAATTAAGCATGAAGGATATCGCTGGGCTTTATGTTTTTTATGTTTTTACCCTGTGGAACTACAATGTGGCGTCAAAATAAATTTCACACAGATGTGTCATCAGGAATTTCTCAACAAACTGTAGATAAATAGCAGTAAAGCAGCTAGGGGTTAATGTGTTGTCATGATATGATATCATAAAAAACACCTCCCAGATAAGAAGCAAACAAATAAATAAATCAGCACACAGAAGTATCTCACACGATGTTTGGCTACACAGATAAAGACTGCATGTGTAAAATAAATACAAATGAATTTTTGAAAAGACTCCTTCAGTACATGCCTGTTATACTCACTACCTGCTGGACCAGTGACATCCACTTTTTGTTGGAAGGTCCAAATTTAGAAATGGGAACGAGCAGCAGTATGCTGATTTGCAGTTTTAGGCCGCCCGAAATTACATAGAACATTCAGAATTTTTTAATACACACTGCCACAAAGTATATGTTAGGCTAGCGTCTTCAATAACTGTCTCCATGCCTGATCACCCTTCGTGTCTAGCAAATAGAAAATTGCCCTAATTCAACCAACAGAAACCCTTTAGTTTCATTCATCCGCTTTATGCTATATGTTTTTAATTTAGCTGGGAGGAGAAAATAAAACTTTGCTGCTAATTGTGTGTTAGGGGTTGATAGTTATTATACTTTTAGGTGTTTAGCTTAGTAAATATTTTCTCCTCTCTGGTTTTCTGGATTAGCCATAAAAAAATGTTCGGCCCATTTACCTCACGCAGCAATCTGAATCACTCAGACTAATGAAACCATAGTCTCTGTAGTCTGTGTAGAAGAGAGAAGGAGACATCCACAGAGTAGCCAGGGAATTACAGAAGACACTAGTGTTCCTCAATTATAGACTGTGAACACCCAGGCCTTGAGTGTGGAATTGCCTTATAGTAAGCCTCTTTTTGTCTGTTTACAGGGAAGTTCCACCTGGCCTCTAAGATAGGGCGCATTGAAAAGAGTGTTGAAGCACACAAAGGAGCTGTTTTGGCTGGAAGATGGAACTATGATGGGACTGCTCTCATCACAGGTAAAGATGGCAGGGTCATATTATATTTTCATTGCCATTTAACAAATGCTCATTTAATCAGCCTGCTATGAAATCGTCATTGAATTGAAATTAAAGGGAAGTCAGTTGTTTAAATGTTTATATCTTTGAGGTCCATTTCATCTGTTTCTCTAATTACTTAGCTGGAGAAGATGGGCAGGTTAAGATCTGGTCAAAAAGTGGGATGCTACGCTCAACACTAGCCAGCCAAGGTAAGGCTAAAGACCTTTCCTTTACTTCACTGAATTTAGGCTACATATACTGTATGTCTCTAGTGCTTGTGTGAAACTGCTATCCATAATTATATATGACCACTGAACCAAAAATGTATTTGAACAAAGCAGAGCACCTCCGCTGCACTGTGTACAACTTTTGCCTGTTTAATATCCTCTCTGCATGCCGGTGTGTGTGCACCATTTACACTCCAAATATTATTTTCCTGGAGAAAGAAATGCAACACTGTATCGTTATCAAATATTTAAGATAGAGAGTGTTTGTGATGAAAGCACTATGTGTAGAATTTGAAACATTTTCAGGACTAAGCCAATATTTTTACATTAAAACTCTTGTACATGCAAAGCTACACATGGAAGGTGGTATACTGTTCACAGTCTCGTCTGCTGTTATAAGTTATCAGCTAATCCATGATGGATTAGTTGATAATTTATAAAGTAACTGGTGTAGTAATTTATATAAAGTAACCGGTGACTAACTGTAAATAAACAGTAGTAATAACCTGAACCCTCATCGTGTGCACACATGTACACAATAAGGCTTAGAGCTGCATAAGCAAGGTGGCTGTAGTCAGTGTGAGTTGATCTGAGTTTTAGACTGATACAGTTTAAAGCAGGTCACATCCATAACAGCTGCCAGCCAGCAGCAGAAGCCATGTGCAGCCCGTCACTGACCAACCAGCTGCAGGCGTTTAGTAAACACAACACAACATACCGACACCAATTACACCCTCTCTGTCTCTCTATCTCTCTCATTCACACACACATATACGCACGCACGCACACACACACACACACACACACACACACACACACACACACACACACACACAGTACTGATTGATTTTTCTGGCTCGAAGATTGCCTCTTGTGACAGAGATAAAAAGTGACACAGAGAGAAAAACAGCAGAGACCTGATGAAGAGGACCAGGCACACAGAAAGTCAGTTTCATTCATGTGTATCAGGGAAGCCTACTCGTTGCTGTGCTTTGACACACAAGTTCAACTTCTCGTCTGCAAGATTTGCTTTTGTGTTGATGCCGCCTTCTTACTCCAGATCATTCAAAATGACAATCAAGGAGGACATTTTTTTCTTCTTCTCTCTCCTTGGCTGTGTGATTGTGTTAACATGTGTGGTGTGTGTGTGTGTTCGGCCTATAAGAATGTAATTGTGCTCAGTACAACCAAAAGCAGAGTCAGTCTTCCAGTTCTATGTTTTTTTATTAAAAGCACCATAAAATTTCAAAGCTTTATAAGAGTGGAGTTTTATTAAAAGCCATAAAAAAGACTCCTAATGATACATTTCTCTATCCAGCGTTCACATTACAGATGGCTTACTTATTAATTGATTCATCGTGCTGTTTGACTTATTAAACGTTTCTTCTCAGCTGTAGGACAGAAAAAATAGATGGGGGGGTGGATGAAAGTAGGCTTCTGGGGAAATGGATGACACACTTCTGCTGAATGACGGGTGCTGTGGAAAACCTGGCAGGGGAACAGCAATTCAGCCCCAGTATGCAGGAACGTTTTTCCTTAGCTGGCTGTTTGGAGAATGAGCTGTTGGGTGGTGGGCTGCTCAACTGACCTACAGATTTGTTTAACACCTGGATATAGTAGCATTGCCATAGACGCACACCATCCTCCACATGGCACTCGGATCACCGCAGGTGTTGCTTCTCTTCAGAGCCCTACAACTCCATACACACAAACACACACTACAGCAGCACGTTGTTCTTCTTTGGTAGTATGACCCATTTTAAGAGAGAGAGAGAGAGAGCTCCAGGAAGAGGTTGGAAGTGATTGAGCGAGCGAGAGGGAGGAGAGAGGAACTTGTCACAACCCCTCTCCTCGCCTTTGTCAGATTTAGATCATGTGACCAGTTGGCATTTGTGAGAAACCACATGCACCTGGAGTGGGGTTAAATGTCAGGCCCTCTCCCCTCCACACACGCGTAGCCACAACCCAACTCATACACACACACACATTTTCCCTTACACATGTGCACGTAAGCTCACACACACACACACACACTTATACTGTGGAGGTTAGGCAGGTTTTCTCAGCTGGTGTGCCTGCAAGCTAAGAGCTGTTCCATAGACTGAATGAGGTAGATCTCTGAGGGAATGTGTTACCTTCTGAGAGGAGGAATTAGCACTGCTGGATCCTAGAGCTATTGTTCATACCAACTCATAGTCCGTAAATTCATACACACAATTCTAATTCACATCTTTTAAATATTACATCAAGTAAGAGTCCTTATGTGTTATGCGCCCAATCCATTGCTCTTGGCTCGCGGTTAATACAAGATTTCATCGTCATGTGCCTGTGTTTCTGCATATCTACCAGGCTCTCCTGTGTATTCTGTGGCCTGGGGTCCAGACTCAGACAGAATCCTCTACACATCAGGAAGACAGCTCGTCATCAAGCCTCTGCAACCCAGCGCCAAAGTCACACAGGTACACTAACTTCATGTTTTCTTTTGAGAGGTAAAAATCTACATCGGTTACTTAAGATTCAAATAAGTCAAAGTTTTGAAGTATGACCATGTAACTAACTCTGTTAATGACTCAAATGTTACAGTAAGACATAAATCAATCAAAAAACGTACTACATGAATCACGTTTTTATGGTGTATACAGGCTCAAATCTTTTCTAAATAAAAATTAAATAGGTAATTAATGTCAATGACTTATATTGGCTACATTGACTATATTTTGTATGTCATCATGATATGTTTAACTTTTAAAGTGATTAATAGCTTCCAGGTCATATGACCCAATCACTCAATATGAACTCTGAGAATTTATTTTCTTTCTTTCAAAAAAGCTTTTGGTGAGTTAAATACTTTAAATTATTATGGCAAACGGGGGCAAATGGAGCACCCCTCTTTATAAAGTCAATGATGACATTCCTTATTTCACAAAAAAATATTTAAATAAACACTTAATACAAGTAAATTATTTCACTGGTGTTCAGATCATTTGACTCCGCCATCCATAATCAACATCAACGACTTGTAGAACCTATAGGAAACTATAAGTCAACAAGCAGCACTAATATTTATTCAAAACAAATTAAGCTTTATATGACCATAAATGATGAGTTCTACATGTCACGTTTTTTGTTTTTTTTTTGTCACATGACCAAGTATTGAGGGAGGTGAGATACCCTATCATGTGACTACTAAGATTGGCTAGACCTGTGAAACAACAAAGGCAGACATTCAGGTCGATCTCGATATCTTTACACAATACAGACAGAAAATAATTTTCTTTCTTTATTGTGGCAAAATTTCAGCTTCCCAGTGGATCAGAATCAGAATCAGAAATAGTTATTGATCCCCATAGCGAAATTGCACAGTACTGGTGCTCCCGTTCAAGAGTAGAAAGTAGCATATATATATATATAACTATAACTATATATATATATAACTATAATACAAAATCTTACTATGGACAAAATCTTACTATGGACACACCAAATCCTTATAGTAATGTAACAGTATTTTTTGTCTGAGTTTGTGGGCTCGGTAGCTACTTTATTTATTTATTATCTGCCTTGCTGCCTATATACTAACTAATGGGCAGTTTCTTTTCTGTTGTCTTTTGTGTGATAGTTTTTGTCTCGTGTGTGGGTTTTGCTTATAATTTTATCTGTCCAGTGATCTGGCATCACTAGGCCCTTTGCCTCTTATTGTTATGATTAAACTTGAGATTCATTGATTTGCATTTCTATATAAAGGCTAAATAAAAAGAACATGTAATAGATCTCTATGTCTTTGAGTGCTTCTGCATTAACAAAAGGTGCAGCATTCAGGAACTTGCACACCAGTGAGTATTTTTCTTGTCCATGTATACATTTGTTTATTATTCTTCTTGAAGCCGAATAGCGCCTGGGACCTTAGATAAACAGTGGAGGGTTTAATGTGCGCCTTCTCAACCCTTTGCTCTCTCTCAGCTATTACCACATATGCATGGGCAGGCACAAGCGCGCGCGCGCACACACACACACACACACACACACACACACACACACACACACACACACACACACACACACACACACACACACACATCCAATTTCTTCACCTCTCCCTGAAACCAACACAGTGATGCGAGTTGAACCTGTGTGAGCTCAATCAGCCAACCAGGGTTAAACGTGGGTTTGACGTTGCCTGGCTTGGGTATCTGATATGAAAGGGGTCTGATAAACGGCTTTGTGTAAAGGACCCCCAAATGATCCTCTTTGACCTCTGCAATCCCTTACACAGACACAGATACATACAACACACATGTGTATGTATTTACGTGCAATGTAGAGAGTAAACTCTCAGTTAGGCTGATATAAGACATTTCATAAACTTGTAACTGTGTGCGAGACCAAGAATAAATGCCACTCGCTCTGGAGTTTACTCTCTTCTTTGTGTGATTTATTAGAGATCTCTCCCACTTCTCTTCAACAAAAGGGATAAGTTATGTATGGATAGCATCATTATGTTGTCTTTTCTCCCTCTGTCTCTCTAGTGGAAGGCTCACGATGGGGTTGTTCTGAAGGTGGACTGGAATTCAGTCAATGACCTCATACTGTCAGGTGGAGAGGACTGTAAATATAAGGTGGGCAGTGTTTGAGTATACTTTTAGACGTCTGGGGGTGGGGGGGGGTTGCTTCTTACCTTGCAAACCATGTCCTCCCTCAACAGGTATGGGACAGCTTTGGCCGTCTGCTTTACTCCTCCTCGTCTCATGACTACCCGGTCACCTCTTTGTCCTGGGCTCCAGATGGAGAGGTGTTTGCAGTGGGCTCCTTCAACACGCTGCGGCTCTGTGACAAGACTGGAGTAAGAAAACCCTTCTACTCTCCATCAATGCCCTATTTTTTAATTGTCGTGTCCCATCTTGACTCTCCCAATAGTTATTCTATCACTACAGTGGGATGTCAAAAATGTTTATATTTGAGAGGTGAAGATGAAGTATTGCTTAACACAACTGTTGCAAAAAGAACAAATAGCAGGAGGACAAACCGAAAGATGTTGCAGCAGCTTAGTACTTTGGCATAAAGTTAACTGTGCGATAAAAATATTGAAATGTTGTTCAGTCGCTGAGATTTTAAATATCTGGCACCTCTCAGAGTTGATGAATTTGTTTGATTGTTGAGTCGTGTGCAACATCAGCTGATAATCAGACAATCCAAACACCAATATTGCTTGGCACTTCCAGCTAGGCAATCCATTCACTAGCAGTACATTGTACACTCTCAAGTGCTCCTGCATTAACAATGCAATTAGTCGTCCTCAGTCTAACACCACTTTCACACATGACCAAGGACTGTTAAACCGGTGATGGCAGTCATTTGCCGTTGTGTGACAAGGTAATGGATGTTTTGGTTCTATCAACGCTTGCACCATATAATTTCAGCGATAGGTGCCGCCTCTCTAGTTAAAGTTCTGCTTGTCAGTCAATAAAAGTATGCAGATGCAGGTTTAAGAGGCAAGTATACTTTGGCAGAACTGCTTGTTGGATGGTTGAATAGCTTCGGAAACTCCCCCCTCTCCTCTCAGATGTCGGACTGTGCACCACTATTTCTGTAACTGTAACTTCCGAAACCATCAATGCGACATTCACACCCACTTCACGCCGTGATTGGCCAACTCTGCAGAGGGAGAAAGGTTTTGAAATTCTCTCTCTAGCTCTCTTTTTTTCGTTCTTGACACAAATGGTCACTTTTGGTGTTTACAACCGAATGCAACACTATGAATGCCTTCTAGGAGAGACTGTCTTAAAATGTGCGCTGTTATCCCCATATTTAAACGATATTGCATCTCTAGATTTCTTCTGAGATGCTGAGGTGACCGGAAAAGCCACCTGACCTCAGTTATAAGCAGCTGTTGCTGACAACCTTTGCAGAAACTATGTAACTATCGAACTTTGAGGTCCATTTATTTTCCACATAATGTACACTTCTATTGTGTATTTTATCTGGTTATTCTCATCCACCAATATGACATTTTATGCTTTGTAGTCAGTTAAGTCCTTTTCCCTGAAGCATACAGTATCTGTGGTACAATGTCAGCTTTTCCTGTGCAGTATGGTTTATATTGTGCAGCTCACTACAGGCCTTATGTTTTCTATACATTGTCCATCTCTGTAAACCACATTAGGCTGCATGCCACATGTTCTTGTTACCTGGTGCTGATGGTAACTGGAGTTGTAATGAGAGGGGAAATGAGAGAATGATGAATGGTAATTGTTGTTTTATTATTGCTGAACGTTTGGCCAGGAACACTATTACTAGTTCCCTGCTCTGCCCTCACGGGACATTTAGGGCTTCTTTGAGTTTACGTGGAGACGTCAGTGTATTGCTGTTTCAGACCAGTTGTAATGAAAACAAACAGCCAGGGCTGGGTTTTTTGTGTGCTGTTCACCAGGCATTTCATGCTCCATTTTGATTTAATTAGGATCAAATGGCTTTTTTTTTCTGGAGCACTAAAACAAATGGGCTGGAGAGAGGTCTGAGCCAACACATATGTCTTCTCCAGAGGGGTAAGGTGTGTGTGTTTGTATGCGTTTTGGAGAGGTTACATTAATATAATGTGTAGATTATGAACATCTGAAGGGGAGGCTAGGGAAATCCCTTATCCTTTACCATTACTTTTAGTTTTCTGAACCAAGGATTTCAGTAGTTTTGGGGAAAATTGCCAGATTATATGCGTGAGCTGATGAAATCCTTAAAATGAAGCCAGCTTGTATCAATTTTCTTTGCGTAAACAAAAATAGAAATAATTGTGTTATTAAAACTATAACAGTCAGAATAGAGTACAACTTGCTCCTTTATGTTTTGTAATGACCCGATTCACCTTACGTCCTCCCATTATGGGTTTGTTTACGTGGTTGGTTTGTTCCATTGTTTCGTCATTGCGCCACTTGCTTTGCTGTGGTGTGTCTTGGTTAAGGCAGTGTGATGATGATGATGATAATTATGATGATTATGGTTCTGCCGTGCTCTAACTGGAGAAAGGGTATGCTTGCCTTCTCCTCCCTAAGCCCCTCAGAGACAGTGTGTACTGTAGCGTGGCGTGGGAGGCTTGCTCAAGAAGAGGATGGGGGGAAAAGAGAAACAGAGAAAAAGAAAAAAGAGAGTTTAGAAAAAGAAAATCCCCCTCAAAGGTCACTCCATCTGAGTCGCTTTCTATGTGTGAATTCAGACATTCACTCCTCTCATGCTTAAGTTAGAAAAGGTTTCATTTGCACACTTAGTCACTGAACTATAATAGTAATCTCATTGTGCATGTGAGTTTCCACCCAAACACAGTAGCCATTAACCAATTACAAGGGCTTTACCTGTGTTGTTGCTGTGGTTTGTTTGCGGTGCAGTAAGGGTTAAGCAGCGCAAAGAGTCTTTTCAGTTACTAGCGTGACTAATGGGAAGGAGTTTCATTCTGTATCTGCTACAATGAAACCTTGCACTTTAACGTATTGCTGCTGGCTCAGCAGGATCAGTCCCGCGCATTTAACCCCTTCACCTCCCGTCCAGCTCGGCTCTCCTCTCGCCCTAAACTCTCAACTCTCTCCCACTCTTTTCCTTTTTCACCAACAGATTTTCTCCCTCCTCGCACCACAGGGCAGATGTAGAGCGTTACCCCTCTCATTATCACTGTGGAGGGAGGGGGAACTCGCACACAGACACACACACACACAGTTTACATCGAGGCAAAGGTACTGGGAAAGATAAGTCTTGTACTTCCAGCAAGCCACCCGTGGACTGAACATAAAGTTTGTTTTGTTTTGCTTTTCCATAAAGCCTCAACATTTAGTTATCATTGAAGACATTATTGAATTATTAATACATATTTCATTCATTATTTTAGTTGCGATTTTGTTGAGTTTGGAGTTCTTGTGTGTAGAGTACATTTTCTCTTCACAGGAGCTTTAACAGGACACAAGGCACAAAGAGGTTCACTGTCCCTTTTACAAGATTTGGGAGAGACAATAAGTCAGTGTCTGTCTGTGTGCCTGCCATAGTATATGCATGTGCCCACATGCCTGTGTGTGTCTGTGTGTGTGCGTGTGTGTGCAACCATTGCCGTGCAAATGTGCCTGCGAGACAGCAGTCTATTTACGAGGCGCTGCAGCTGGTGTCTAGCGTCTGGACCCTGTCACGATCCCTGACACTGTCACTGGCTAACAAGTAGGACTCATTGTGCCAGGCGAGCACCCTCTCGCTTCTTTTTCTCCGCCTCCCCCCTGTCCTCCCCCTTCTCTTCCCTGCGCTTGTTTTTTCTCTCTCCACTGTACGCCCATGCTCACATACATAAATGTAATAGCTGTTTGGTTTTGCTTTTCCAAATCCTGCACAATTTTTCAAACTTCCGCAGATTTTCTTTGGTCAGTTTCAGGCTAATGCTAAAGAGAGGGAATTTTATTTTCTTAGGGGACAGACAGACTGCAGGACATTGTCCCAAGTGTTTTGTTCAAGGTCACATAAGCAGGGCAGTATTTTGTAATCGAGAGCTTAAACACAGCTTCAAGGCCAGATTTTATAATTATTTCATTATCCTTCCTTTTGGTTTGATGCTCATTTGGGACTTAGCGGGCACTTTCAAACTGAAAACAGCCCTGCGTTATATCAATGCAGGCCACCGCCGCGCCTTGAATGACGTAACATTGCGTTGTGGCAAAAGTTGAGCCTGGTTCAACTTTTTTGCCAGATGACCTTGCGTCTGCCACTGGCCTCATTCAAATAAATGAGCGGCCTGCGTTTTTTCATGCGGGGCTAATGTCGATCCGAACGTGGCCTTAGACCCAGGCTTCATTGAACTAAGTGATTACTACTCCCCTCCCTCTTCTGGTCTGCTTTAACTGAGGTCTTACTGAAGACGTGGCTGATCTTAGCTCTGGTACGATCCAGGTTCCTGTCACACTCCTGCTGACAAGCCAGTGTACATCTCCTATATTCCCCTCTCCTCTCCGCCCCTCTTCTTTCTATTCCCCCTTTGTAGGTTATACTCAACCACAGACAACCTAGTTAGGATCATCAGATGGTTTTAATGTTAGCTTCAGGCTGAGCCCTATTTCTTACAGACATTCTTGTCATGTGTAATAACTAAAATGTCTCCTTCCTAGGGGTGTACATGCTTGCAGTTTTCCTTCCACGATGTGATAACAACTGTCACCCTTGCAATGTTTTGGGAGTGGTCATAAATCGTGTATCAAAATTATAGCTCATAATGAAAGCATTGTTTTCAAGAGAAGGATTTGTAAAAGTGTAAAACCACTGGTATCTACTTGTGGGTACAGCATGTTATTTCATATAATTGCCAAATGGCCCTCAATCATGACAATCAATGATTTATTATCTCTAGCTGTGATTTTCTGCCAGCTCCACTGTCTTTGAAAAAAAAAAAACTGCTTCTTCTCTTATCTGTCTATCCATCCTGAGTATATCGGTCTAACAGCCATTCTCTAGAGCTACATGATTGTCCTTCCTTTTTGTCTGTGAGATACAAGCACGCTTTCCTTTTTTAAAGAGGGAATTCTCCCATTTTGATGGTAAGTGTAAATCCCTCTCTGTCTTTCCTCCTTTTGCTGCACATGCCTCCCTCCTCCCTGTGTCAGGGTGTGTTGGACTACCTCGTGCTTATCAGTGCTCCCCCTCTTGGCTCCCTCTCCCTCCTGCCTTCCCAGAGGCCCTCTTTACCTCCCCTTTTTTCTGGGTAAGTCCGGGGGGTCCCCTTAGGGTCTTTGTGAGCCTTGCTCAGCATTGCCACTCTGGGAACGGGTCCATGTCCAGCTGGAATCACCATCGCTCCTCTCACTCTCTGTTTCTTTCTCCTCCCTTCCCTCTCTTTAACATGCAGCCTCATTCTCTATAGGATCTTTGTCTGCCATCCTTATAGCTGCCAACCATTATTTTCTCTCAGAGAGTCTATCACTCTTGACTGTCCACTAGTCTGCCAGTCATGTGGTCTTTTTTTTAGGCTGTTCTTAGCCAAAGACTCTTGTCCTCTGTTATATGCCACCTTCTACCTAATTGCTAGACTTCAGGCTTCCCTGTCTTCCCAGTGAGTCCCTCTAACAGTTTTCCCTCTCTATCATTGGGGAGCATATACCTGAGCCTGTGCTGGCAGTTTGCTGCCAACCACTGGCCGGCCAACATCTGGAAATTGCCGCTGCTGGAAGAGAATAAAACGGCCCAGAGTTCTGGTACTGATCGTGAACCACTGTTAGTGGAGCATGAAAAGGCAAAAGAAACCACTGTAGATTTATTAGACTGCAAGCCTTTATCTGTTTTCATCACATTAGAAGGGGGCGTTTAATACAGTATAGTTCAGATGGAGAAAAATGTCACTGCAAAAGAAGGGAAAGGCAGCAGAAGTAGGAGAGACAGACACACACACACATACATAGAGGATAGGGGGTGGAAAAACAGCAGAGAAGATGTAAAGTAAGTCAAAGTGAAAATATTGGCGTGAGTTTGACAAAGAAAGAGCATGTGCACATGAGAAAAGATGGTGACTGAGTGTTTGAAAAAAGATGAGTAAGTTTGAGAGTGTGAGTGTGTCAGAGAGAGAGAGAGAGTAAGAGCGAGGGAGCATTGTCAAACAAAGAGAGTCCTGAGTCAGCAGCTGAGCAGTTTTCTCCCCAGGCAACTGGGCAGGGCCACTTCTCTCTCTCTCCCCCCACTTGCTTTACCCCTCCCTCCCTCTCCTTACAAATCTGTGCTTTTGCATGCTATTTCTTGCTCTCTGCACTCTTCCTCTCTGTTCTCTCGTTGTCGTAAGCCTGCTCCCTCTGTATACTGTGAACTGGTAGAAAGAGACCACAAGCTCTGAAAAGGGCAATTGGGGTCTATGTCACCCTTCAGAGCTCTCTTCCTCCACCATTTTCTCGTTTTCATAGGAGTAATTTTACTGATTCCTTTTAACACATTTTGATGAGGTTGCCAGGCCTGTTGAAGCCTAGTTTAGAGTGTGTGAACAGTGTAAGACTGTAAGATGCAGTACTTACATGTAGACTTAATCTTTCATCCCAAGGAGCTCATTAGTTGCCCTACCAGAATGTGAGGATAATGGTTTCTCCTTTGTATTCCAGGCCCTTTGTGCCGAACAGGCTTTGGTTTTCTGTGTTGCTGAACTTATTCTGGCACACTCTGTGGAACAGTGTATACTAAGGTCGTTCTTGCAGATGATTGACCCCAATTTTTTAGTGCGAGCGCATGTGTGTGTGTGTTTGAGCCAGTGCCTGTGTGCGCAAAGTGGGTTAGAGTAAAAGGCACTTGTTGACATGGTAATACTTTTACACCTCTCTAGAGTTCGGCTAAAGGCTTGCCTTGTTGGAAACCAGAAAGGAGGGGAGCATGAAAAAGAGCTGAGAAAAGAGAGCAGTTGGAGGGGTGGGGGGCGGGGTAGTGTGGAACTGTCCAATATATCCTGTAAAGTTGGCCTAGGCAGTGAGGCTTGGAGGATTGGTCTCCATAAAAGACGGTGGTTTCTCGTTCCCTCAAGTTTCTCTCTCACTCCGCTCTCGTCCCTCTCCCTTTTTTTTTTCTTTACTTCTCCACCCCTCCATCCTTCCCTCCCCCCACGACTGGAGTAAGTGTATGACAGTGAGACAGTGCCCTGCCAGCCCCTCTGGCAGAGTCATCATTCTTAGCGGCACTAAATCACTACCTCCACTAGCTAGACAAACATGTCACACTCACAGAGAAAGAAGCAGAAAAGAGAGGAAAGAGGGATAAAATTGTACAAGGAGTGAGGGTGATACTGAGTGACGAAGGCAGGGAGCAAATAAAGGGCTTTGGTGGTGCACACAAATAAGTCAAAGCAGAGCATGTGTGTAACTGGGGTATCACTTCAAGCTTTACTGCCAACCCAGAGTTCATTAAGGGCTGTTATTGAGGACTAGGGCTGGGCTGGAGGCAATGGACCAAGGTCCAGAAAAGGATTATTTGAAAGGGTTTAATTTTGGCTGCACCCTAGGGTTCCTCCCCCCCTTCTGCTGGCTTCCACATAGATCAAAATGGTGCTACGCTTTGACATTGACTAATTTATTGACTGGCTCCTTCATTTGGTGTAATTTGTTATATATATGTTTGCCTCCACAGAGAAGTAATGGGCTTGTCATCACATATGCGCATGTATGCACTTAGCTTAATGTGTGCTTGTATTGCTATGTGGATACCTGTGTTTGTTTAAGTCCTATGAAACCAGTATTCATGGCTCCTATGTGATTTTCATGTCATAGAAGACTAGCCAAGATGTGAAGATGAAATTTAGACTAGCTGTTATCAACAGGTATTACATAACCCACTGAAGAACAGTTTAGAGGTGTCTTACAAAATAAACTTGCTGTGTCTGTAGGGATCCCATAGAAAGTTGTCTCGGCTCATTGGCAACATTTTTCAAACCTTTCGACCTGTGCGTTGGCCATTAGACGAACTAAGTGATCCAATATATTCTAGACCTGCTGTCAGTGGTGTAGTAGGTCCATGGGAGGGTAAAGGGTCTTATGTGTTGTGTCATTTGTAGCATGCCAAAACACAGTCAAATACCAAAATTACCTGTGTGTGTGTGTGTATGTGCGTGTGTGTGTGTTTGCAAGTGCATGTGTGCATAGTTGGTGCTAATATAATTCTGCTGTCCAGCTCACAGCTGTGTCCTGCTGATGAGTCCCAGGAGGCCCCAGCATGTGTCTATGGTTACTATGTTGAGGCTCCAGCATGAAACCATGTGTAGATCATTACTCTCCCTCTCTCTTTCCCTCCTTCTCTCTCGCTATCTCCTGGTTTGTCCCCCCCCCCCCCCCCTCTCTCCCTCTCTCCCTCTCTCCCTCTCCCCCTCTCTCCCTCTCTCCGTTTCCCCTTGCGCTGCCAAAGCTCCAACTTGTGCCACTCTACGCTCGTCCCAGGCCCAGCCTCTGTATCTCTTTAGCCGAGCCAAGTGGGTATTTCAATACAGAGATTTGCAGAGCTCCTCTCACTGGCCTATGTTTAGAAATGGGCTTATATGATAGCTATAGTTATTGTGTGTTATGCAGAGTCAGGGAATGCAAATGGTTTATTGTGCAGCAGACAACACTAGAAAACACTAAGTGCTGGTGAGTTCACTTAGTGTATATTGGGTAACAGTTGGAAATTCACATTGTGTTGTGTTACAGGCCATAACTATAACATACTACAAACAAATAAGATTCCATTTCTAACTTATATTGCGCTGTAAAACATCATTTTTACACACAAACTTGCACACAGTTCCTTTGTGAAATCAAGGATTTATTTAGTTTGTGCCGCTGACAGTGGTCTTGAAAAAAAAACCCACAAACCTTAACAGTTGAATTTTCTGTAGTTATTGCAATCGCAACCTCACAAACTCCTTAAAGGACTGCGTTTTGCTCTTTTCTTTATGAACTTACCTGAGCTAGAGCATCGAAGGTTGGAGGTTGAGTTCAAAGTTACATCTCACATCACAAGACATTTCTTGTGTATAGTTGCATTTAGACCTGAGGCTTGTGTCTTGTCTTATCTTGTGATTTGTGAGTGTGTTGATCTCAGTGTGATCATAGAAATTTAGATTATGCGTTGTCATGGAGCATTGGAGAGCAGCTCTTTTATGGGCGTGAGTCCTCATTCGGTTTGATAGAGGGATTTAAAGTTTATTATAAAGCACGACACATTATATGCTCCTCATTTTCCTCCCAAAGAGAATCTTGATAATTTACCTTAGCAGTCTTCCATGAAAAATGATGTATCTTGACTGCTTATAGACTTATGCATGTGTACATGGACATGTTACAAAAATTACTAAGAATACCGTCTTGGTTGGCAGTTTTCTCTAACTCCACAATTAAATATATTTTAATTAAAAGGTAGTTTGGCCATAGTAACAGCATCATCTCTAGAAAGGGTGAGGTGATTTGGATTGTGTAGTCCATCTGAGAAGCCAGTTCTCAGCCATAGGTCTGACCAGTCCTGAACATAAGCCCAGCTTGTCCTTATCCTAATAGTCAACCCCATCCCCCATGGAGGGGTCAGTGCAAACTGACATTTACAAGGCCTCCTAATCTGCTGAGAGATTGATGAACCCTCATCCAAAACCACCTCCTCCTTCCCTCAAAACAAATGGCTTTGTTTTTGGTTTCACTCTCAAACACTTTTTCATCATATAGAATTGGAATGGGTTTTGTCTTGAGTAGATTTGTGTCAGCATTTTCATACATGCACACCCTATGTCTGTTTATAGCTAGATAGTTGCCTGTATATGTGTAGTGTCCATTACATGCAGACATGTGTGTTGTGTTTATTATGTGCAGGGAGTTACGCTCTGTACCTGCACTGTCAGGTCTTGTCCTGCACACAGACACACAGGCAAACTGAAGCCAGCTGGCTTTGCAGAGAGTCTGCCATCTGTTCTGATTTATGTAAGACTGTTAACCCTGGACTAGGTTGGCTCCCACCAGCCCACTAGCACAGTGATAAACTAACAGAGAAGGTAGCCCTCCTTTCACCAATGTACGAAGTGTACACACAGTGTTTTAGGCTTGAACAATCTGTGGCTTTTGGTCGCAACATATGTTATGTAACATACATAAACCAATACTTCTCCTGCAGTATACATTACAACATAAAAAAAGTTTCAACATTTTACCAGATATATGCAGCTTTAATCGTTGGTAACTCCATTTAGACAAAAGAAAGGGTCGTTCACCATGCAAGCAGAACTTTGTAACTTAGTCATTTGTTCTCTTTTGTTGAGGAAAATGTCTCCGTGGCATTCATGTTATCTGGCATGTTGAACATGTTTAATTTATGTTTGACCATTCATACCACACTGTCGGTCACAGGTAAATACTGGGTCACTGTCACGTTTCCATGTCATGAAATCAACTTTTTACACCAAGGCCCAGCAGTGTTGGAGCTGCATAAAAGGCAGGTTTTTAGCAGTGTCACACACGCAGGTTAACCCATTAATGCTAATGGCTGTTGCAAGTTTTTCCTAGATGCTTGCTTCAGTGTGACAGGAGTGTCAGAGATGAAGGGCTAGAAAAGCATGGAATGTCTGGAAATCTCATGCCCCCCCCTTCTGATTAGCATGTTGTTTACTTGCTAAGGGCTGGGGGGAGCAGAAAGCGGTCAGGGCAGACATATTTAATGCTTGTGAAGTAATGGGGCTGAATCAGCAGATAGCTCCACTGGGAGCCATTAGTCCAGACATGTGTCATTAACCCTTTCCCTGGCCCGAGCTCCACCCCCGCCCACCCCCACTCCCCGCAGCCCTGGCCATGATGACCAGAGCACTGTTTCAGGTAGTGCAGATAGACAGAGGTGGAACGGGTAAAGCAATGGCACAGATGCACACTTTCATTTTCCTCTCAGTCTGTGTGCTTCTCTCTTTTTCAGTGCTTTGTTTTCAGGATAGCTTTTTCCTGTTCTGTGCATGTTCTCTATGTCAGTGTTTCATATACTTGGCAAGTCTTGCATATAACCTTCTCCAGAGCAGGTTATGCTCCACTAAGAATCTATATTTTTTGTATATACTCACACCCTGTAGGCTTTAAAGGTGGATGTAAAAGGAGGTGTATATCGGCTGTGTCTGCATCATGTCATCAGTTACAATGGAGACTAATAATTTTCGGTGTAGATGAGTTTTAGGGAGCCTCTTTCACTGAAGTATCAAAATGTCCATAAAAACTCAAACCACTCCTGCAGCATCCAGCCGCATGTGCGCCTGGAAGGAATTTCTTCAAATTTAGCACAAACTCAAGGATGAACTGATTAGAATTTGGTGGTCAAAGGTCAAGGTCAGTTGGCAGAAACATGGCTGTTGGTTGTAGTTGGTTGTACCTATATAGAGAAGAGCACATAGAGAATAAGAGGCAGAGGGTGCCTTTAGTAACAGGTTTGGGGGTTCTCAGAGGAAGAACGTCCTTGCCTTTGAGCTAACCTTTTTTTAACATAACCTTTTCGCAGGCCTCCCCATGTTGGCTGTGGCTGCAGGGCAACAATAGAGAGAGGGGGCAGGCCCACAACACCTGCCAGTCTTAATGGTAAACATATGTCAAGAAAAGCAGAGAGAGTGAGGAGGAGGAAGGGAGGAGGGAGAGGGCAAGCACACTCCTTAAAGAGGCTCTAAAGAGGCTGTGCATTTGTAGATTGGCTGTGTTTTTTTCAGTGCGTGTTTGCATGTGTGTGTGTGTGTGTGTGTGTGTGTGTGTGTGTGTGTGTGTGTGTGCGCAAATGTACCGTTGTCTGCAGAACTGTCAGCATGTCTGTGCGGGCCTGTGGTAGGTTGCATGCTGCACGCCAGGGTCTGTGGATCATCACTTAAGTCTGCCCCTGAAACGAAAAGAGATCCAGATAGTAACACCACCAGCCAAACATGGTGAAGGATGGTAAAAGGTAGTGCAAGTTGTTCTGTGTGGTACTACAGCATCCCACAGGGTCATTTTACCAGTTCAGCACTCCAGGGTTTGTCACCTACATGCAACTAACGTCTGTGCGTCTGAGTCACATTAACACACACATGTCAACACACACAGGATGCATGTGTGGGTGTTTTGCTTGGTACTCAAAGTGATCATCACAAGTGTTACACCACCAAGCCTTGGTCTCCCGTAAGTACGTGTGTGTGTGTGTGTGTGTGTTGTTGTTGTTTTCTGTCTGCATTGTGTACAGCAGTGTGTAGTTGACTTACGTGTACAGCCATGCGTTGCTGCTATATCTACATACATAGTCTGCGTGTATAAGCTCATTGTAAGTTTGAGGGGCCTCCCCCCAGAGCTCAGCTGAGAACTACACGTCATGTCTGCCACCTTCTCTCTGGCCACAAAGCTGCCCATTATGGACAGACAGGGTTCAGTGACCAGAGACTGGACTCCAGCTAGATGAAGGGCCAGTCCCACCTTCCACATCCCGCTTGCCCCTCCTGAAGCTTAATTTTGGCCTTTATACACTCTTTCTCCTTGTCTGCTCTTTCTTCTTGCTATGTGACATGCACCTGCACTAATTTTGAATCTCTTCCCAGTCTTGTCCAGTAGAGTTCTCAGTATCCAGTAGAGTACCACCCCTTTTTGGCTACAACAAAAGTAGTTGCCAAATCTACTGCCACTGACTGCTTCACCTCCCGCTGCTGCTCTCCCCTCTCTCTGTCTCCTCCGTCTCTCTAATCCTTGTAATAGTCCTCACATCCTTTTTAACATCTGAAAACGCCAGTCTGACTTTGTAGTGTGAAAAAAAACAATTGCATTTCCAGAATGATGACACACAGTATGTCTGCCCAGACACTGCGTAGCAGAAATGTGCTCATTTATAGATGCAGATCACACAATACAGGTGTTGTCATTGATCTGTATTTATGTGTATGTTGTCAGACAATATTGCTGCTTTTGATCATTTTATCAAAGCTCTCAATGCAGTCTGAAATTGTGTTTCGCTGCACTGAAACAAAACAATGAATTATGGAGATTTGGATGTGGAAAAAAAAGTCCAACCTGCTGAGACCAAGCAGAGTAACTAATGTAACTTGATGATAGCCGTAATGCACAATTTAACCTACAATAACAGATGACGCGTAAAAAGAAGATATTTACTTCTGCTTCCTGATGCAGTTTTTCTCCCAACCAGTTTGTTGTTGGGGAACTCAGCTGTCAGAACATCAAAACTCTTCGCAAGTAAGGAGAGAGGGAATAAATGAAATAGAGGTAGATTAAGGAGGGAGAGATGCAGAGATTTTGTGTCTGCATGTTGTTCTGGAAAAGGTTTTCATGTCCCAGGTTTCTCCTCTGCTGGCCCAGTCCGTCCATCTCAGGAGTGCTATAGGAATACCCCTGTGTCCCATAGCCAGACACTGGCTGACAGCTCTGACAAGCCTGAGGATTTTCACCTCTTTTACACACATGCACACACACCTTCAAAACAGACATTGGACACTCACGAGGGGAGAAAAAAAAAGTTAACTCACATTTATTTCACCTTGTTGACATACAAGCATTAATTACTCTGATGTGTTGTTATCTTCCATGTTATTTTTTTCCTCATAATTACTGTATTTACACTTTCTTCATCTCATCTATACTTTCTCTCACGCACACAAATGGCATACACATAGACACATATGCGCACAAGTACTGCACACACACACACACAGACATTCTCACTTGCTGGCTTGCCGGCTGGCTCTAAAAGGAGTCAAATGGCTCAATGTGTTAAAAGCATTAGGTAAGCATGGATCCAGCAGTGGTCCTCAGGCTGATATCATGTGTCCTGCTTCATTACAGTCTGGTGTATACATTCAGCTGCATCTCTGACCCTCCGTCTATCCATACCTCTCTCTTCCATCCCTCCCTTCTCCTTTCCCCCTGGGGTGCTTTAACACAGAGTGGGCCATCTCAAGACATTAACTGAAGAATAGATGAGATCTCTCATTATTGTAAACGCTGGCCCAGGCTGCCTGGCTGTGGAGCAGCACATGCATGAACACATGGAGAGACTCAGGTTTGGAAAAGAGAGAAAAAATGTATATATACTAATTACTGTTATAGGATTTATAAGGACTTTGAGTTGCAGAAGTCAAAGGGAATGGGAAAGATTTGCAATTTAACTTTAACAAATTATTTCTTGTCCACATGGCAGTACAGGTCTTATTTTTTCCCGCAACTATTTTGGGTCCTGATATGACATTAACTGCTGGGAGGGTGCTGACCAAAACCAGCTGAGCGGTGTGTGTGTGTGTGTGAGGCAGACAGACAGACCAGTAGAGGGGGAGAGATCCAAGCAGCGGGCCTGTAACCTGTAGCCTGCCGACTGTTACCTCACGCCACACCTCACATCCCGCAGCTGTATGTGTATGAGGCAGTGAACACACTGAGGCCTTTTCTCCCAACTTCACCGCAGCACTTGACCACACTTGTCTCTCCATTGCAGGCAGCGCTAGGCTAACATGATCACTTTTCTCCCTACATAAGCAGTTTACAGTGTGAATGCATGTATTTGTGTGGAAGATCACAGCCGCAAAACCCTTAGCCCAGCTCAGATCAGTCAGAGACTTGCACCCCAGGCAAGAGGGAGGTCAGGGAGGGCCGGGGGAGGATGGAAAGGATGACGATGGTGGTGGTGGTGGAAGGGGAGTATTGTGTGAGAAAGTCAGCAGCAGTTATAACAGAAAGATTCCAGGTGTGCACAGTGTCAACAACAAATGAAATTCGGAAGAGATAGAAATGTATTAAGTGTACCTTACTCTGCTAATCTAGATACTGCCTGGCCTTATGAGTGGTCGTCCTGGAAAATGACAAATCGGATCCAGACCATCTCAACTGATTCGTGTTGAATCAAAGCACGAGTTGTTGAGATACTCTACAGAAGAGTTGAGGGACAGGAGTGTGGAAAGGCAGTAGCGGGAGAAGGAAAAAGTACTGGAAACAGAGAAAAAATAAAGGGATTACGTAGAGAAAAGGGATACCTCAGGGAAACAGGGAAAGATGAGATAGGTGTTCTTGTCTTACATGCTGTAAAGGGCCGCAAACCTCTCAGTTGTGTCTTTCGCCATCACTGACAGTCATCATCAGTGCAGAGTCTGGCTGATGCGACGCAGCACAGTGGACATGGAGGAACCCCCCCCTCTTTCAGCTCTACCTCTTTCAAACCTTTTATTATAAAAAAAAAAGGGAGAGGTCTTAATCAGCTTTTGGCTTGAGTTTGGGGACTCGTATATAAACCCTCCCAGTACCCCCCCCCCCTCGTGTATGTAATAGATGAGGATAGCAGAGCGTATGTTTACGAGCGCGAGTGCTGGACTTGGCAGGGCCGAGCGCTACTTCAGTGTCTCACAGTTCATCACAGCTCAATGACTGACTGACTGGGCCCCTGTCTTTCTAGCAGAGTTTACATTATGTACACACACACACACACACACACACACATGCAGTCACTCATACACGACTCACACCGCTTCTCTTCTCTAAACTTCTCATTGTTTCTAGTTCCTAAGCTGCCCCCCAGGTAATTGTTTAAGGTTATAGATAAATATCTGTAGCCATTAACCATATTGTCTCTCCCATCCCTTGTCCCCTCCATCCAGTGGTCCTATGCGTTGGAGAAGCCCAACACAGGCAGTGTGTTCAGCTTGGCCTGGTCAGCAGACGGCACCCAGCTGGCTGGGGCCTGTGGCAACGGGCATGTCATCTTTGCCCATGTGGTGGAGCAGCACTGGGAGTGGAAGAACTTTGTGATCACCCTTACCAAGAGGAGAACCATGCAGGTAGAACGAGAGCCACACACACATCCATGTCATGTTGCTGCTCCTTTTCATTGTTAAATAAAGTCAAGTTAGTCTTGTCTACGGACTCAGTGACTCATGTCATTGTTAAGTTTTTGTTTATTTGATGATACCAATACAAAGCAGAACAACAGAAAGAATAGAAATACATTTTTAGTGAATCTCACCTAAACAAATAGCACAGTTATATGCATATGCAAAAGATCTTGATTCCATTATAAGAGTAAACACATTAAATGTCTTTGGTTAGTATTTAAACAAAGATCACTGAAAATCAGTGTGTCTTTAAGGGAAAATGATGATTTTCACGAGGCAAACATTAACAGAGCCAAGTTCAGTTATATCAGCATCAGTAATATCAGAGAATTAAAAAGTACTGCAATGCCATTGGCAGACTGTAAAGAGTGGAGAGAAGCAAATGCTTCCCAGGCCTTGACTAGTTTGGACATATATTAAAGTAGGACCCTCCCAGTGTGCAGCCCTGCAATGACAATGACCAGCCTGTCTAGCTGCCTCTCTCTCTCCACCATTCTCTACTGTTTAAACTCATGCTAGCCACAAGGTAGCGTTTACATGCGGTTAACACACCCAAATGTACATATACACACACTTGTATACTTTCAGTCACGGATATACACGCACACCTACAGAAACAAGGTCACGCACACGCGTGTGTGCTAACACACATGTGTGCTCATTTGCAATAGACATCTTTACGAAGTGCAGTTTGTGTAAACCAAACAAGTTGGGTCATCAGCCATTTATTTTCAGCCTTGCAGGCGCTTTTCTGTCTCCCTCCTCCCCCTCACCTCCTCGCAGTCTTTTTAAAAGTGCACATCTGCCAGTGGTTTGTGAATCAGCCAGCTAAATTTACCACCTTGCGGTCAAATGTTTTTTATTCCTGGTTGTGTTGCATGTAAATTTGGCTTGCTGGAGGGAGCAGAGGAGGAAGATTTGTAAAGCTGTAAAAATAACCCCACCTTTCACCTGGTGCTGGAAAAGGCCTTTTCATTCATTCACAGAGAGAGCTGGAGGGAAGTATTTATCTATGCAGGTGAAAAAATGAGCACCAACCACTGCACGCACACACACTTAAAACAGTAAAAACTGCTTTCTCTGACCACATTTGCCCTACGTGTACTTGAACATACTGTATGCTGTTTCCTGTGTATATTATGAATAAATACACTCCAATGTGTACGTGACTGTGTTCACCCCTCTGTTAGTGAAGCCAGTGTCTCCCCTTTGTTGTTTGCCTGTTTAAATGTAAAGTGTCAGTTGTATAAAGTTTATGCCTGTTCAGTAATTTCTGAGAACTTTCCTTTTCCTTCTCTTGATTTTTTTCACATAACTCTTTTTTTTCTCAGGTGAGGAATGTGATGAACGATGCAGTGGACATGTTGGAGTTCAGAGATCGAGTCATCAAAGCCTCTCTGGCATATGGTCACCTAGTGGTCGCCACTTCCCTCCAGTGCTATGTCTACAAGTCAGTAGCCCACTCCTCTTTCGCTTGTCTCCTCTGGTCCTCATCCTCTCTTCACTCTGCACTGAAAATGCTCATGTTAGGATTCCAGGGCTTTGTGCAACACATGCTTATCTTTTACATTTATTGACCAAATCCTGAGTGTAATCTTCGAATCCAACTGAAATATACTGAGATTCCATGTCGTGTACTGTGGCTAGATAAGCCTCCAAAATTTGCACCTAAAAGAGAATTAAAAAAACACTCTCTGAAAACAAACTGACTTTTGCTAGGTTAATGCTATCAGATGATATGTCCTCTGTGTATGTTATGAAATATGGTATATCAAATGTAATTTTTACTTTTACACATCATGGACATGGCAGGATTAAGAACACAGACAGCCTCTGCACTTGTACAAACGGCAGGAGGACTGTGTCATGGCAGTTTTATTTTTGTACTGCATTTATGTAGTGATCGTTAGTGTCAGTTCTTTGTCTATCACTGCACTCTTCTGCTCTCTTCTGCTTTCATTGACATTCCCTTTATTTTGTTGTCTTTCATAACTATCTTAACTCTTTCTGTTCTCGGTCTTTCTGTGACCTTCTCACCTCTGAATTTAATGTCAGATGTAGCACTTTGTTATTAGATGACTGTGTTTTCACAAATGTTGCTGTTTGTGGTGTTTATTTGTGCCAGCTCAAGAAACTGGAATACTCCCCTCATCTTTGACCTGAAGGAGGGAACAGTGAGCCTCATCCTGCAGGCGGAGAAGTGAGTCTCTCTATTCCAGGAGCAGGGCAACAAGAGAGAGAACAGACGGTTGGATCATCTATCAGCTTCTCTAATGCTTCATTACTCCACACTGACCGCTCATCAAGCAGCCGACCAAGCACACACACAGGGGCTGTGCTCTAGATTAGCCAGCCCTGTCATACAATAAGGCTGAGAGTGAAACCACTGGGGGAAATTAGATTAATATAGAGTAGCTCTTGTGCAATACTACAATAATAAACAGATTACTGGCCATTCTGAAATCACAGACGAGTTTGATGAGTCTTGCTGAGTAAGTCAATGATATCTTAATGCACATTATATGTTTAAATTACCTGCTCGTGTCAGTTGATTAACTGTTATCGACTCTGCATTCTTTTACTCTTTAACATTTCTCACATCTCATCCCCCTCCTTGCTCCCCTTCGTCCCTCTCCATGCTACCCCACTCACCCACATAAAAATCATATATATGCACAGTGCACTTACTCTGCTCCCATCCACTGTATCCTCTTGTCTCCCTCACCCAGACATTTTCTGCTAGTGGATGGAGCAGGGTTGTATACGTTCTCCTATGAGGGTCGATTGATATCCTCCCCCAAGTTCCCTGGTATGAGAGCTGACATCCTAAATGCCCAGGGTGTCTCGCTTAGTAACGACACCATTGCCATCCGAGACAAGAGTGATGAAAAAGGTGAGGGGACAGCTGTCACTACAATAATTATATAAATAGGATGGACTGTGCTTTTACTATGTACTCTTTTCCTTTCTCCTCAGTCATCCTTCTCTTTGACGCCCTGACCGGGAAAGCCCTTGGCGATGGGAAGCCCTTGACTCACAAGGTGGGTAATCCTTTTCCCTCATATTGGCCTTATGTGTTTCAGCAACAAGGAAGTGCCCCGACCCAGTTGTTTTGTCTTTTAACTTCCTGTCTGACACTGGAAGTGGGGATGTGTCACCTTGTGTGTATTCACATCTGCTGCTTGTGATCACCTTGCACCAACATTTTCGCAAATATCTGCCCAGTTTATATAACGTATAGCACAAAGGACTGTCAGAGCTGGAAGAAAATCAGAGACTTTCTTCTATAGCAGTCTAAAAAACATCAACTATTTATATAGTGGTGCTAGTTAGATCAGTTCCCCTGTACAGCGCTGGGATCAGTCAAGATGACTGGTCAGAATGTGTTGGTATTTGTGTTTTATTATGTGTTTATAACAATATGATATCATAACAGAAGTTGTCCGAGCATGGCCCTTCAAGACGTGTGTTAAAACAATGTTTCTTCATCCAAATCAAAGAGTGCACAGTTCATTTGGTGACACTATTACACACAGGCCAGTTATCTGTGGGTGTATAACAGGTGGTGTTGGAAGCTTGGTGACATAGTGACCTCATAATGTGGGTACGTGCAACATAGCTAATATGGTAGCTTCTTTTAATTTAGACTTCATGGTTCTGTCTGTTCCCTCAAAGGTCAGCACTGTCAATACAGTTTGCACTTGGTCAACAGTACAAATTTACTTCTGCAAGCAATTCCGCTGATCGTGCTGATTCCATTGAAATTAATTGATTTCAAAATGTTGCCAGACCCTAAAAGTGATACTATCTAAAGAGTTTGCCTTTCCAGAGCCACAGAAACTGAGCAAAAGTGTGTTAGCGTACCTAGCAAACTAACATACTGCCAACAATATTAACATACTTCCTAGGGGGTGGCATATTTTCAGCTAACTATATTATTTTGTGGGATTACAGGTGACATTAGAAATAGATCGGCTCAGGACAGACTTGTCAAAGTCATTCTCAAGCCTTTTTTTCTTTAAAAAGGTGAAGCAAATTGTTTGAAAATGCTGTCAAAAACACATTGTCCCCTAAATGATTGTACTATAATACTTGATCTAAGTAGACACAGCCTGCACCATAAGATTGATACTTCTCCTTATTTCTATGTCTTATGTCTTCTACACGGATCAGCTAGTGAGGATGCCAACTTTTTGCCTGCAACCTTTAAACTTTAGCTAAATGTAGTGGCCAGTTTTTTGCCCTTCAGCAGGCCAATTTTCATCTAAATAGACCTAGTTGAGGGGAACAGTCTTTTCAGCACAAGTGTCTGTGCTAAAAAATATACTAACCCATATCCAGAAGGGGGAGAGACAATAAAGACACAGAGGGGGGGAGGATGGGGGAAGGGCTTTGGAGGGAAAATAAGAGGGAGAGAGACAAAAAGAAGGAAAGAATTAGAAGAGAACGAAAAGAAGTAGAGGTAGCAGTACTTACTGTTTGTCAGCATTGCTTTGTCTGCCAGTACTCCACAGCTCCAAGACACTGCACTGAAGCCAGCTGGCTCTGGCCAAACACACACACACACACGCACACACACACACACAGGTTCAGACACACATATACCCACTCGATGTCTCTCTCTCTGTCTCAAATACACACACACACACACACTTGGCAGAAAGGTGGTTGGGTCATGCTACAAACCAGCCCCCCCCCCGCCCCATCTCTATTCCTGATCTTTTGTCGTCCCTCCATCACTCACTCCTCTGTTCCTTCTTACCTTTGTGCTTGTGTGTGTCATTATTCATATGTATAGCTGGAGGTGGTGGAGGTAGCTCTGGATCAGTGTGGCCCATCCACTGAAAGGAAGATCGCCCTGATCGACAAGAACCGTGACCTTTACTTGACCTCTGTGCGTCATCTTGGGCGAGAACCCAAAATCTGCAAAATTGGTGAGACGGGGAGGAGTAGTGACTCTCTTTGCTTTTACGCACAAGTGTAGCTAAGATTGGATGATTGTTCATTGTGTGTGTGTGTGTGTGTGTGTGTGTGTGTGTGTGTGTGTTTGTGTGTGTGTGTGTGTGCGCTCTGTCCTGTAGGTAGCATGGTTCACAGTATGGCATGGAACGATGCTGCTAACATCCTGTGTGGGGTCCAAGACAACCAGTTAACAGTGTGGTACTACCCGAGTGCTGTCTTCGCTGACAAGGAACTGCTGCTTAAAACACTGTGCATAAAGGATGGCAGGTAGACATGTACAGTCCTTTGCTCTCCCTTACATACTGGTATTTTAGCATAAACGGCTGTTCTGGTTATGTTAAAATTAGAAGCTGGCCAGAATATCAAGCATTCAGTAGCAAGGAGTGCAAAAGTCCAGCCACAGTGCCCTGACAGTTTTCATGTGAGTTTAAAACAGTCATGGAAGAGAAATCGTAGGGAAATATGTAAAATAAGAGCAAAGAACAGAGATAGAAGCAGCTTTTTTCCACCTTTCAACTTGTTCCAAAAGGTGCAACACATAACGGCGCTTTAGGCACTCTTTTTTTGCCAGCAGCTGTCAGACTGTACCGTGCTTCCTGCCCAAAAGTCCTCAGCTTCAGCCAGTACAGGAGGTGCTACAGGCAATCCTGGACATACTGTATATTTCTTTATTTTTTGTATCTCTCAGTGGTGGTTTGTGTCTTGTTGTTGTTCATTTTTACACTTCTCATGCTGAATCATACTTTTTCAGACATCATATGTTTTGCTTTTACTATTTCGGTGCTCCGGCACCCAGATTTTATCATGGGAGTCATTAAAAGTTTGTTTTTATGCAGTGTGCATAAAAAATGTGTGGGGAACACCAGATACCAAGGGGCAAGAGCTAATAAATAAACAAATACAAAGGCTCCATTTTTACGAATGCGTCTAGGTTTTTAGGATATCTTTGATGGAAGGCAGGTTGGACCAAGTACAGTGCAAGTTACAAAAGCAGCACTGTCGGTATGTTATTTCATAAATTCAGCAGAATTGTATATGTGGTGGGCTGCCACAAATTACTCTTTGTATTAGAAGTTCTGGCACACACACGTGCACACATATGCAAACTTAATTAGCACAATCCATCATCCTCTATGTTAACATGTTAAATAATTTTTTACTTGGTTATAACATATTGCATTACCCTATTTATATATTATTGAACAGTCAGTCTTTTTTCTCCACATGAGTTTTCATACTTTTTTTCATGGCCACTATTGATACTTGCAAACAGGCGAACACTGAAAGAGTTCCTTGCTGGCTTTTCTGTGACAACAAAACTGTGAGGATGTGGTTACATGTTTTCCTTCAAACTCTGATGTTTGTCTGCATTTGTCCCCTTCAAAGTGAGTTCAGCCGTGCACCCCACATTCTCAGCTATGTTGGCACCAAGGTGACATTACGCCAAGGAGACGGTTCACTGGTGTACAGCAATATACCTCCCTATCCAGCCCTCCTGCACGAATACAGCACCTCTGCACGCTGGGAGGATGCACTGCGCCTCTGCCGCTTTGCCAAGGTAAGATACCAGCATATCTTTATTAATGTGTGCTAAATACCTACTGTGATGTCATTCTTGCATCTGGTCTAAGTGTTTGTATACACATTTGTATTTCTTGGATACCCAAACAAAAGATTTGTTCTATTTTGCATTTGTATTTATATAATTTACCTCAAGATAGCGGGACATGTCCTGCAGTCTAGGGCTCTGGCACAGTCCAGGTTCCTGTGGTGTGTGTCACATGCATGCACGTACATGTAGGTATGAGAGAAACTGAGTCTGAAATGAGAAGGTAGTAGACAGGTTTATGGGGCCAGACCAGCAGGCTTTAATTAGCCTTCAATTACCCTGGTGACACCATTTACCGGATTTGGCCCCCATAGACCTCACTCATAAATACACACTCTGCTATACGCATGTGTAAACTCTCCACATGCATACACACACCCGTGCTGAACGCAAGAGTTAGACTGTATCTTTGCTTGGGGCGATGATGCAATAACCACAACCCTGGAGAAATGGACAGCTAGTAGCAAAATGAGGGTGGGACAAAAGGGATGGAGAGAGACACTGGTTTTAAGAGCTTTTTCCTGGACCCCTCCCCCCTCTGCTTCTGGTAAGAGTTTGGTGGCAGCGTGGCTTTTCCCAGAATCGCAGTCGTTGTTGTGAGTAAGCCCTCACCTGATTAGGAGTGCATACATGTAATAGTTTAAAGACATACACACAAACAGGCAAACATAACATGCAGTAGATGACATTTGTAATGTAACTATGATACAGACACACCAAAGGAAGATTTCGCCTGCAATCGTGACAAGTGGTCAAGTCTTTGTATCAAATGACCTCAGGCAGTGGCTGACAGTGTTATTTGTTGTTTCTGGGAGTGGTTTCCGATTATAGCAGTTTGTCTTAGTGATGGGCACTGATTAAAGTGGAGATGGCAGAGTGGTGACTCCAGTGTGAAGTTGGCCAATTGGTGGTTAAGGCTTCATTTTAATGAATGCAGCTGCATGGAATAAAGTGGTGACATTGAAGACATTTGTTTACATTCATAGATGTTGTTTTTGTGTGTGTCATGCATGTTTTCGTAATGGCTTGGAGCATGACTACAATGAGGCCTGCCAGGATATGAGCAGGATGTAAAGGGGACGATAAAGACACCATCACACCCTATACCTGTGCAGACACACACACACAACCACACAAACCTCTGTCGCCATCCCCATCATGCTTTGTTATAGTCTTAATCACTGCTAGCCAGAACTGACTATGCATTTTAAATAAAACATTCAGGTTTAATAAAAGTTTCATATGTTCAGATAATATTTGGAGTCCTGCAAAAATAGCTAACTAAGTCAAGCTCTTGACTTCACTTTCTCCATGACTGTGTGTCACTCACCTGTGCTTCTTACACTGTGTCTTCAATTCTCTGTCTTTGTCTACACTGGATGGGTTCAGGCACAGTGTAGAGTGTAGGTTACCCGCGTCAAACGGAAGAATAGAAAATGGAGAAACACAGTCAAAAACTAGTCTCCAGGTCATTGTGTCAGACTTTGAGATATTGTCATTTAAAGATGCTCACAGCCTCTCCGCCCCATGTCTATAGGACCAATCTTTGTGGGCATGTCTCGCTGGTATGGCAATGGCAAACAGGGAGCTGACCACAGCGGAGATGGCCTATGCTGCCATTGGAGAGGTAAGAGCATTATTTAATGGCTAATTAAGTCAAACACTCTTTTTCTTTTTTTAGCCAGGTTTTCCAACACAAGTACACACACGCAATTTGATTAATCGAAACTTCAATGATTTTTACAGAAGAAGTCAAAGAGACCAATTATAAGGCATCTCATTCACAATGTTTTTTCTCTCTGCGTGTCCTCTTCCTTCAGTTACCGAGGGTGCAGTACATCAACTTTATAAAGGAGCAGCCATCTAAGGAGTCGTCTTTGGCCCACATGCTGATGTTCAGTGGTCAGGTCCAAGAAGCTGAGGCCACCCTGTTACAAGCCGGTCTCATCTACCAGGCCATACGAGTCAACATTGACCTTTTCAGCTGGGAGAGGTACAACTCAGTGTTTTGTGAATGCTGGAAGGAGAGGGACAGTATTAGTCGTTTTGGAGGATACTTTTTCTCATGAGGGTTGTTTTTAGGAAAAGGTCTAAAATTAGATTTGAGTTAAGGTGAAGCATGTTTGTCCAGACGGGATGGATGTGTATCTACATCTTGTCATCTTGTGTCCAGGGCACTGGAGCTGGCAGTCAGACACAAGACCCATGTGGACACCGTGCTGGCCTATAGGCAGAAGTTCCTACAGACATTTGGCAGGAAGGAGACCAATAAGAGATTCCTGCAGTACGCTGAAGGGGTAAGCTAGAGCAGCCTGTCTTCTGTACTGAATTCATTGATTTGGGTGCCTTTTTTGTAGCGGAAGGTGTCTTTTTCTAATTTTCCTACAGGTTCTCACCCCTTTACAGGCATTAGTTGTGTGCCTCTCGGAGGGGAAAAGCATTAAAACACGCCACACTTTTCAGGGGTCCAGTGTCATCCCCACCTCGTCGCATAATGTGTCTAATTAAGCTGCCTTGCGTTATCAATCCCATACTAATCAAAGCAAAATATAGTAGCTTACCTAATCTCATTTCTTATTGTCTTTCTGTCTTTCTGTCAGGTTGAGGTGGACTGGGAGAAAATCCAGGCGAAGATAGAGATGGAGTTGTCTAAAGAGAGAGAGAAAGCTGCTAATGCCGCTGTGAGGAGCAGTGTGGCCTCACGACGTTAATGTTCAGAGGACCTTTCTCTAAAACATCAGCTTTGCAGAATTTGATTCCCATGTGTTTTTGACATTTGGTGAATATTAAGTGGTTTGGCTCGGTCTCAGAGTAATAAAACATTTTGGGTACAGTGCCCACCATTAGTTATAAGTACATTCAAGTAAAAACAAAAGGGAACATTTGGAGATGTGAAGATTAGTAGGCCGTGAACAATATAATACCTGACATTGACTCTGCACTACAATCGTGTGGCACATGCTGTGTAAAGTAAAACATTTGCACAACATTGTACATGGCATTCTGTGGATGATTTGACTTTTGATAAAAGTATCTCTATTTCTCAGCAAACAACACCAACATGGCCTTCCTGTCATATCAGCTTCACAGTGATTTCAGTGGGTCAAGTTCAAAGTTGATTGTTATCTTTTTCCATCGAAATTAGCTTGCTATAATGCTCAGTCACGCACAAATGTATTGCTTTGTTTTTTGTCAGTGATGTTTGACTTAGTGTTTTTATATGTATAGATATTTTTACAGTTTATATATTCAAAACTTTGCTCTCTGTAAACAGTAAAGAGAATGTCAGTTAATAAAGCGGATGGAAATGCTGTATATATTCAGACAAAATATCCTCTTTTACCTTGTTTTCTTTATTTTTCGCATTCCTTTTAATGTCTTGATGCTTCACCGGTTTTATACAAAGATCGTAGAGTATCTTTGAGATGTTTTTTCAGCTTTGCACATTCACCCAGAGGGTATTTCTGGGTGCAAGTATGCTTTAGAGTCCAATATATCTACAGTATGTGCTTCTCTTTGAGTTATTCTTGTATTTCCTTTTCTGCTGAGGTGTGAAACCAACTGCTTGCCATGCAGCTCCACCCCCTGGTTGGCAGAAGGCCAGTACATCAGTGGACCATTATAGCCTATCCATCTCCTCTAGTGGCCCAGGAGGGACGAATGAGGGAGAAGATCCGTCTCAGGGCTCTCCAACGCTGCTAGACCATATCACGATGATGTGGACAGATAGAAAGTGATCAGCATAATCGGCATGAAAACTGTGAGTGGCCACAGATGCTGAAACATCCGAGAAAACCATAGATGTTGGAAAACCTATCAATGGGCTCATTCTCTCTCTTGCTGTTGCGTCTTTTTCTCAGCACCCTGCTCTTTTAGACGCCTCTAGCCCAAGTCTCTCTCTGACTCACTTACTTCCTCCATCCGCTTTCTTTCCAAGCCTACTCACTGTGTGATAAACCATAGTCATCCAGACCAAACACCATTAATCTATGAGAAGACTTATCAGTGAGGAGTCCGGTTTCACATGCATTACCACTGAGAGCGGCCACACAGTAAAAAATAGAATTGAAATGACTGATGTGTTTTATTCATACTTCCTCCTAGACTATACAATTCATACTGCCCCCACTCTTCGTAATGTGACTAGGATTCTTTGCATATTCGTAATTTTTATTTATTAAACATATATTATGTATTCCTACCAAAGTCTATACTCTGCACTAGACATTTTGAGCCGCGTCTGTAGATAGAAAAGTTTAGACTTTTGACTTTAGCACTACTGAACAATAAACCGACTATGTTAAGTATTTAATATTTTTGAAACTACACAGCACAAAATACTAAATCAATTCTGTACTTTTATTAAACCACGGAGCTGTGTTCCCATATTCAATGACCAGCAAGTTCTCATATATTAGACTGATGGAGCAATGCAGCTCCCCCAAAAATACACTTCCCAGATATAATATAGAATTTATGAGGATGATAATGCTCATTGATTTGACCTCTTATACTTTCGCTGTTCTTTGGTCCAGTGAGCAATAGAATGACTGGATCATTGACGCAGATTCTAATGTTGCTTACACCCAATCCATTTTGTGTGCGAGTGCGTGTGTACTGTGTATCCGTCCCTGTGTTTGTGTGCATGTCTGCTTTTTTTTTTTTTCTGTCCGTGTCTCTGTATATGTTTGTGCACATGTTTGGATTTGTAATATGTGTATTTGAGGAGAAGAAAGCCAACTATATCACTGTCCTCTCCCCTGCCAGGGGATGTCCCAGCTTTAGCGTTATCTGATTTTAAGTTTCATGCTATGAACTACAGAAGACTGTGTATGCCCTCTGTGAAATGCAACATTCACACCTCTTATGGTCTGAGTAGCACTCATACATGGCTTCATGCATCTTAGGGTCACACACTCCACCTCATCTACCCATCAATGGGTTTTAAGCACGGATCTAATGCTTTTATGTGCAAACTCTACCCACCCACAATTTTCCCTTTGGAAAGGAAAAGCCGTCAGTGTTCACTATTGGCTCTGCCATCATGGTCTGGTAGTGTTGGATTACACAAGCCACCGCAATCACACTCAGACTTTTAGTGGCAGGAGCATTAGAGGAGCTCAAGGTCTCTAATTGTAAAGGCTGGCTTTGCGGATACAGATGCTTCAGCAGCAGCTTCTTTTTCCAGATTTTAATTGCTAAACATTTGACAGAAATTTAAGTTTTGCTTATTGTGGTGACGGAAAATGCTTTGATATACTGCCTGCTATTACACTGTCTCTGGTTCTAGCCTCTCAATATTTGTGGGTTTTCTGAGCTTTCTATGTTGGTAAACTAAATATCATTGTGTTTTGGACTGTTGGTGAGACAAAACAAGCCATTTGAAGACGTCATCTTGGGCTCTGGGAACCTATGATGGACATTTTCCACTACTCTGTGTCATTTTGTGAATCAATGATGAGTCAGTTAATCGTGATAATAATTGGCAGGTTATTTGATAATGAAGGTAATCGTTACTTACAGCCCTAATGGAGATTCTCTTTGTAATGTACTTGTCTTCTCTTTCAGGACTAATGGTGTGCTAACATTTCTTCAAGTCTGGGCTGGAGACAGAATATGGCATGTGTGACTGGTTACCCCACGCCCAGTCAAAGTAATGTCTAATGACAAATGAACCTTTTCAATATTATAACATAATGAGGCATTTTAATGGACAGTTAATGACAAATACACCTATAGCTTTAACCAAAGTCTGATGTAATGAGGTGTGTGTAGTGTCAGCTTTCGGTTTGTAGCAATCTCATTAGTAAGAAATGCAAATTATCAAGGGACAGTTACACAGGTGTGGTCATCATACAAGTAGATCTGAAGGTATTCTCAGTCTGGAGCTTCAGACTGCTGAGAAGGACAAAGAAATGACTGTCTCTGTCTCACCCATGTCCCTTTTGTCTTTTCCTTTGCTTGCCCTGAGCTGTGCAGCGTTAGCTCTGCTTGGGGCAGCAGTTGTGATCTTGTCTGACTTGCTATCATCAAAATACAACTTTGTTTCTTGGCAGCTCACACCCTATCAGTATGCCAGCTATAATCTCTGCCATTGTTTTTCCTGAATTCAAAACCTGGGAGACGCTGATACACGCAGCCTCGGGCAGCAAGGCTCCCAGGATCAGAGCTTCTTTTAAAAAAAACAAAAAAAACAGCACTTCTGTGCTGTGGCTTCAGCTTTTTGCAGTAGGCATATCAGCCATGGCTCAGATCACTGATAAAATGCTCATCTGTCAGCCCCCCAGTGAAGCATGTGTATGTGCATGCGTTTGAGTCAGTTTGAGAGAATATTGCTGTCATGCTGATAAGCTATAAATTAACTGGCTCCAAAGCTGGCTGATAAAACTGTGTACCTCAGACAGTTTTAAAATTGATATTCCTCCCTTCACTACCTCTCTCAGCCCTCATTTCAGGTTACTGAAGGAAGAAAAACGAAATATTCTTCCTTTTGTATGCAAATTCAATGAGGAATAAATAAAAGAAAAGGAGGTCTTTCAGGTCCAGCAGAATATTTAGCATTGAGACTAAGAAAGAGAGAATTTGACAGAAGAAAAACTGTTTCACGGTGCCACTTAAAATTGAGGTGCTGAAGTAAAACTTAATGCGATTGTACCGGAGCCAAATTAGCTGTCCCCATCACAAAGGGCGTCAATTTCAGCCGCCTTCGCTTACTTTATAAGCTCCTCTACTTTAAACCCAAGCGGTCATTTGCATACAAAAGGCGAGTAATCCCCTATAATCTTACAAAACACGTACATTTTCTCAGCCTGCTCTTTTATTCTTAACATTCAGGATTATAATTGCACTTGAGTTTATATCTCTGCAAGATAATTACCCTGATTATATTAAAATAAGAACGCTACATTGTCACTCTAGCTTTGCCCCAATCTCTGTTCTCCGTCACACAGAGTTCCGGGATGTCCTTGGGCTGTGTTGCGGTCCTGACACCTCCAGGACATCCCGTCTCTGGTCTCCAGCTCTCGGTCCCGCCGCTCTCACCCTGCCCTGACCGCCCCTCTCATTTTCCGATAGCAAGTTATCATCGGACCGGTCTCTGTGCATCTCCTGCATGCTCTCCTCATACGTGGGCAAATATTTGACCTCGTCGTAGGCTGGCAGGTTCGGAGAGGCAAAGTCCCCGAGGCTGTACTCGGGGTACCGGTCCAGCAGGGAGTCCTGGGACGCCGATGCGTGCCCGTTGAAGAGGGAGGGCTCCTCGCTGCGGTCATTGTGCGGGTGCCGGCGGGGCCGCGGGCAGATGATCCGCTGGATGAAGTAGCCCATGGCAAAGAGCAGAAGCAGGATCAGGATGCCCGACAGCTTCCGCGTAAACCAGCCAACATTGTCGAAGAATATGTGGATGGGGAGCTTGCAGCAGCGCACCGTGGAGCTGGCACTGCCGTTCCCGGTGACGATGGGCGGACAGCACTGCTGGCCATCGCCGCACTGGACCTCCCCGCAGCTCCGGATGGCTTGACAAGCGGAGACCAGAAATGCCGACAAAAAGGTGCCAGTGGTCCCGCACGTTGTCCTGCCGCCGCCCGGCAGACGGGGCATCATTTCTGGATCTCCCGGGGTGGAAAGCAATGCGCCTGCAGCGTCTCCTAATGTTGCTAATGTTAAAGTCCGCTCAGGTGTCACAGGTCTGCCTTTCTTTCCAGCTGTGCACTAATCATCCGCTCTCACAGCCACTGCAGCGCAGAGCGGGACAGCAGGTGCCCCCCCCCCCGCAGAACGACCTGTCTGCTGTAGTATGGGCGATAGGAGTGGAAACAATCTGGAGGGAGCCGTGATCACAATAATCTTACATCATTATTACGTGAAGACATTTTTTATCAGTTCCCCTAGCATGTAGTAATACCAGCGCAGCTCACCGATATGGTCTCCATAGGCTACCTGAAGCGTCCTGCCCACGAGACTTGTGACCCCAACTATTTCATATCAACAATCCCCTCTCTGATAAGCGCAGTGTTTGCTGCAGAGCCCCGTGATTTATGTTGTGTAAGATTCAGTAGGGAATCCTGTACATGTAGGAGGGGTGACAGTCACAGATGGGAGAGTGAGAAATCCTCATACTGTGCTTTGATTAAACCAGTCCTCATTCTGCAGTGGTGGAGTATTGAGACCCTTTACATAAGTAAAAGCACCGATACTGCAGTATAGAAATACTTCATTACAAGTAAATGTCATGCATTGAACTCTTAGATAAAAGTATTAGTGGCAAAATGCACTTAAAGTATGAAAAGTACTCAGTGTAGGAAAATAGCGATATTTAGATTAATTAGATTATCATTTTCTGATGCATTAATGTTTAAGTTTACTGTTGTGAGATGGAGCTAATTTGAACAATTTTATGCACTGGTTGGTCATTTAAATATGTAACAGTGCCTCATATGTTTTGTATGTAAAATCTTAATCTGTAAAGTAACCTAACTAATAACTAAAGCTGTCCAATAAATGTAGTGGAGGAAAAACTATTTCCATCTGAATTTTAGGAGTTGAAGTATAAAGTAGCACAAAATGGAAATACAGGACAGTACAAGTACTTCAATGGGTTTTAAGCACAGTACTACTCATTCCACCGCTGGGGGCCTGCAACCCCCCAGACCCCACTTCATGACCCATTGCCCCCAAAAGGCTGAGCCATGCTTTAGACTGGTATCCTTACTGAATCCTGCATGGACACAGAGCCAGATGTAACCAGTAAGGGTGAATGCCCCTGACATAAGGCGCCAACAGATCTACCCCTCTCATAAAAAATGAATAGTTCTTGCAATGTGGGCTGTAATGGCCCCCCATTAGAAGAGTGACTGGATTCCCATTAGTCCAGCATCACCCTAGAGGACAATGTGTCTGCAGCATTGAAGAACATAACCATAAAACGAAATCTCCAGTTTAAACGACAGTCTCCTCACCCAACGTGTTAATTTACTGGATAACATCCAAGAATGACAGGCTGCTCAGTAAGCTGCTCTACAAGTACTGAATATTAACTGATCAATTAAACCAGTCTGCATAATTTGTTGAATTGCAATGAAACAGTGAGTGTATGAATAATTTTCTGCAGTGGTTGTACAGAGTGACCAAGGTCACTTTATGCCCTTATTGGATTTGAAAGGATTATGGCCTCTTTTCCTCAGAGAATAGGATTTATGATATTAAGACAGAGCTAAGGCGACGATAGCCTGTTAGTACACTTAGTGATGAGTCAGTCTTTTGTCAAGTTTTCATGGTGTAAATCATGTAGCAAATCCTTTTTAAATTACAGGAACATTTCACCCCCTCCTGTCTTCATGTTACTCTTTGTCACTAAAAGCAAGTCTGTATTCCTTTCTTTCCTAAACAAGGCCTAATGCACAATACACCAAATCGAATTACTGGAGCATTATGACGTGAAATTCAGTAGAACGGTAACATCATGCAACCTAATTTATGCAGCATCGTATTTCTTTCTGTGCTCTGCCTCGATTAGGGAAACGTGATCGCCGGGCTCCCTTCTAACCAGATAAACAAATACACAATCAATAGCGGACAGTGTGTGGACAGTGGATCTGAGAGAAATCCTTTTCAGTTCCTTTGTTTCGGGGGCTTTCCCAGCACTTCTGCTATTCTCCTACTCAGTGGGCTCTTATTGACATGTATAGGGAACAACTGCTATTTCTGATCACAGCCTTTCACTCTCTGGAAAGTAGGAAAATGCTGCGATCTGCACAGCAAAGAGGACAACTTGAGACCATTTGGCTTTTCAATCACACCCAAATCCAACCCATGTAAGCAAGATAAGAAATGAGATAATAAAGAACATTATTCACCCTGAAGAAAAGTTGTTAATGAAAGTACAAGTACAAGTAATTTTTTACAAGTAACATTTTTGTTTTTGTTTGTCACTGATCACAAGGATTCGATGACACCATATTAAAATATAATCTCTTCCTTTTCCTCTCTTGTTTGTCATCCTCCTCTGAATATTTCTCCTCCTCAAGTCTGTTTCTAACCCACCACATCCTGCCTCTTTTCCTCTCTTTCCCTGAAATCCACCGCAAAGTGCTGTTCTTGTGTGAGTAAGATTGAATAAATTCTCTTTTTATCTATTTCCCCCCCTCTATCTTATCATCCGTTCATCTAGGAGCAGCTTTTAGCCAACACATCAAACTAATAGGAGACCAACTATATCTCACAGGAAACGGTAAAGGACAAATGTTCTTTTTTCCCCCCTCATAATGCATAGTATATTTACAGAAAGTAGAGTTTCTGTGCTCTGAGCAGATGTCTTGAGACTTGTGAGTCCTTGATGCACACAGAGGCAGAAACAGAGATACTGGTAGACAGATGGAGAATGAGAAAGATGGACTGAGATGCAACAGTAAGACGTATGTACACAACTAATCTGTTAACACCAGCAACACAAAGGCAACTTTGCTCTTGTTGCATTAACTGACACAGTTGCAGCCTCCTGTATGGCTAACAATTAAAGTGAAAACACACTGACTACACTATATTGCTGTGATAAATGTGCTGTGCTGTATGCTTCCATTAATCTGGCACAAAAGCCTCTTGTGTTGTGCTTAATAATTCAGTCTTACGGGGTCCATTAGCCCTGTGTAATGATGAATGGCAGCGTTCATTTTCATATGTCAGAGACGTTGATATACGGGCCGCCCAACTGTCAATGTCACGGTTATCACGTTTGCATTAATTATGAAACAAAGAAAGCCTTGTCAGGCCTCGGGCTTTGTTAATGGACCCACTGATGGTTCTGGGTTTGGCTTTGTTTGCACCAGAGCAGAAGTCACAACCTGGGGGTTACTGCCCTGAGACCAGCTTCACCCTCTGTAGTTTCTTTACTTACTACATTTAAGGAAACAGTCTGACCTTTACATGATGTGATCGTGATCAAGCGTACAGTATCACAGCAGTGTTTAGTGTCCACATATACATTATATCAACAATCTCTTGCTGTGTAAGCATGTGTAAGAAGAATTATGTATGAATTTGCAGACTATGAAGGATGAGTGCATACATTTTGGCTAATTTAATGTGTGTGTGTGTGTGTGTGTGTGTGTGTGTGTGTTTGTGTGTGTGTTTGTGTTTGTGTGTGTGTGTGTGTGTGTGTGTGTGTGTGTGTGTGTGTGTGTGTGTGTGTGTGAATACTATATCTGTGCAGGTCTTAGCCCAGATTTGCAGGATACATGTGTGGGTGTCATCAGCGTCTGTGAATTCCCATCAGCTTGAACTCTAATAAAAAGCAGGGCCTGTAGTCAGTGTAGATTGTGTGAATCCAGAAAGTCCCACACCACAGCTATTTCACACCCACGTACTTCCTCTAATCTTATCGCTCTGCTGGCTCAGAGGTCTTTAAGTGTACGGGATTGTGTGTGTGTGTGTGTTGACAGTATGGGGCAACTATATTTATGTTTGAGTTTGTTTGTGTGGGCGTCTTTGTAAAGTTTCAAGCATTTTCTCCTTTTTTTTTGCGTCACTGGACAACATGTGGTTGAGAGGGACATGGCAAATGGATGCGGGAAGGGATGACATGTGACACAGGTCACGGGACAGACGTCATTTAAAACACTGCGTAGTATAAACTTTGTGCTTTTTCTCAGAACTCAACTGAACAAGCGTGTGGTTGTGGTCACTTCAAGCGAACATGTATGAAAGAAAGGTGTGTGCCTCTTACCTTTGAGTGGCTTTTTTCTCCCACCGTTGTGTAGCATTTGGCTTGGAGAAGAATCAGAATCCTGACTTCCTTTGAGGAGAAAACCTGCTCTAAGAGCCCCCCCCCCCCCCCCCCCCAAAAAAAAGAGAGAGGGGTAAAATCCCCTTTCTGTCTCAGGGGAATCGCTCTCAGTGCTCTTAATAAATCTGATGAGGAGGGAGGTTTGTGCTGAGCTGGGCTTTTTGACTTTACAGTGAATAACCGTAAAGGTTTCTCTTATGATGATCTTAGGCCATAACACATAGCTATCATTCAGACACGTTTGATAGGTAATGGCACTAAGTGATTTGACTCAGCGTTGATGCTTTCTGTTCAAATGGAAACATCATGTTGCCAGGAAAGATTTATATAGATATAAATCAAACACTGTCTTTTTACCTTTCGGGAATATTGCCCTTTTATACTGCCACAAACCTGACTAATGTTACTCTCTGTGTAAGAAATTATGTATTAATTAAGGAAGGATGTTAGACTCTTCATAAAGAGGGGAGCTGTTTTACTGTTGCATTAAGCTTTGTGATATTATGTAGCTGACAGCGCAGGATGAAATTAGATTTAGAGTGTTTGTTCACAATTATAGTCAATGGGCACTTTTTATGCTCTTGCGTATTTTCTCAGAGTTTAATTCTCTGCATTTCACACAGATCTAATGTACACACACTCAAACCTCAGACAGATTTAATGGGGAAAGTTCTCATCAGAGGGAGGTGAGTGTGGAGCATCAAGGGGCATACTTGCAGCTTTTCCTAGACCACTAAAAACCCCCAACCAACCCCCAAGAACAAGGGCGACCTCATTTTCCCCTATAAGATAACCCATCTACCAACACCCAGCTGCTGATGACTCAGTTACTGAGACTCACACACATACATACACACACGATCCAGACAGACACCTGGAGGTTAAATATAGGATAAAGTTTTCCCATTCCCACGTGTTTTGAGTGGAGGCGGAGGGCAGGGGATTTTTGATCCCCTGCCTCCGCACTACTGCGCTGAGTCACTCTTACAGAAAGGGGGGGTCTACGTCTCAGAAAGTGAGTAGACTATGGCCTTCAGTCGTGTCCCTCCTACGCCCCACGTTACATCCCAGGACTCGTTCTTCTGTGGCCCCCGAATGCACAGAGTTCCCTGAGGGCTCCGAAATAAGAAGTCAACAATGTGGAGAGAAAGCGGGAATGATAAAAACAGAAAGAGGCCACGACACAACACACTTTGCACAGAAAGGCTGACAGGCTTAGTATAATATAGAGCACTAAATGGAGGGTTTGTGTGAGTGTGAGTTTGCCAGAGACCATGCAGACACTAACCTCTCTTTATCCCCCTTGTTGCCTAAATCATGGGCTCCATTCCTCTGTTTCTTCCCTTCATCCACTTTTATGGATGTCCAGAGACAGGACATCTGTTGTTATATGAAAATGCACAACAATTAAAGCCAATCCCCACTAGTGAAAAGGGGGAACAATGAAAGAGTCCTAAGACCTTCTTAGTAAGACTGTGTAGGTGTCAAATCCAAACAACAACATCAAGGACAGATGTGCCTAACACACAGTTCGCACGTGATACAAAACGTAAAGATGCTTTTGGGACCAACTCTGATGTCTTTCACAAAGAACACATACCACTGTATTGTAAGGCTTAACTTCTTCAACTCCATGTACCCTTTGGTTACAAACCTACATTGTGCAAAGAGAGATTGCTCAAACCCACAAACCTTTACTTTAAATTACAGTCGAGATGCATGGGTTGCCAAAAATAGGACATATTTGCCAAATACAGGGGAATGTGCATAAAACAACCTCAATATAACAATGCAGCTAGAAAATGGCAACATGGATATTTAATATTTAATTCAATAAATGTGATAAAACAAAAAAATCAGTGGAACAATCAGACAGAGAATACGGTGTAATACTGTCAACTTTTTAAAGGGAGTATTGGGAACACTGAGGCTTGAGTGGTTAAACGGTTTTAGCCACGCTAACTGCGTTGCTCTAGGTATGGCAATGTCGTTCCACCACTTTGATCCAGACTAAAATATTTCAACAAGTAGATGGATTGCTTTGACATTTTGTACAAACGTCTTACTGATTTTTGTGAACCCCTGACGTTTGCTGTAGCGCCACCAGGAGTTTGAAATTTGTGGTTTTGCTTGAAATGTCTTGACAACTACTGGATGTATTGCCATGATATCTGGTTTGGACATTCATGCCCCCTTTCAGGATGATTTGTATTAACTTTTGGGGATCCCTTAACTTTTAACCTAGCTCCATCATCAGGTAAAAATTTATTGTGACCAGAATTATATACCAAATACACATTTATACAAATATCTGAAAAACAAATCACATTCATTCATTCATTCTGCCTCAGTTGTACTTTGTGTTTAGTGCTAATTAGCAAATGTTACCATGCTAACACACTAAACTAAGATGATGATGAACATTATACTTGCCAAACATCAGCATGTTAGAATTGTCAATGTGAGCATGTTAGCATGCTGACATTAGCAATTAGCGCAAAACACCATTTTGCTTTAAAGTACCATAGTCTAAACACTGTACTGCAGTGACTTTGAATTTATGTGTTTTTAAAATTGATTTCCCTCATCAACAATTGAAATAAAGGGGCGTAATGTCAAACCGCTTTTCAGATACTGGAAGAAAACTCGCTGCTGTTGCTGTTAAAGCGCATTTTGAGAAATGTGACAAAAACACCATCTAAATCACAACACACTGAAAATAGAGAACAAAAGAAGTTTAAATTGTGTGGGTGAGATGAAAAAAAACCCCAAGGGACTCATAAAACATCTCAACCCAAGAGGAAAAAAACAGACGACGACAACAGCAAACAGAGGTGACTGCCGAGAAACAATAAAGTGTATAAAAATAAAGAACAAACAAATACAGGCCTTGGATAATGAAATTGAAATCAAAGGGAAAGAGTTGAGTTACAAGTCCAGGACTTGTCTGCTATTAAATCAACTTCCACTCTATGAAACATTTTTCTCTTGCTGATTCAAAACCCTGTATCTGAGAACAGCAACACTGCTCTGTTTGTGTGCTCTCATATAGGGAGTTTATCCTATTGATTGCACAGGAAAGGAATTTTAGAGAACTGCCAACTCTTAGGCCCATGCATTATACATTATACCGTTGTACGGGATTGAATGAGGTTGCCTCTGAAATCTCTCGTGGCTGGATGATCTCCAGAGCCTCTCTCCCATTTTCTCTATGCAAAGGTGTTGCTCTTTGTCCCTGTTCACCTCTCTCCAGCTTCTTTATGCAGGCACAGCTCTTTTGTTACTATAGATCTTTCCAGTGATAACTCAGCCCTGATGGCAAAATGGCCCATTGAAATTGAAGGGATATGGCGTTCCTCATCTCCAGAGTAAGAGGACACCTTTTGTGCATCTGCGTGTGTGAATACATGTATGTTATAAAGGGAATGTTTGAGCGCAGAGGTATGGGTTTTCTTCCTGCCCGACCGAGTAGGCTTATACGTGAGTGACTGTGTGTTATTTTGAGTATGTGTGTGTGTGTGTCTATGTGATGGATAATGAGTCTGTACAATGAGGGCTCATATTAACCCTCTAGGGTGTGTGACATCATCGTTTCCAAACAGGTTGGTCGATCTGTAAAAAAAAAAAAAAAAAAAAAAAAAGCCCTGTCATAATACACACACACACACACACACACTGAAAGACTGTTTTAACTGAGCCACAGCGGAGGGAAACATTATGTCAGTTGTTTCTTTAGATAAAGACCTTTCCCAATACCTATTTTTTAAAATGTATCTCAGTTCAGATTTTTATGATTACCAAACGATGGAGAAATATTTCATTTCCCGGGTGGTTTTTTAAGTCTTTTTGGATTAAGCCCAAGTCAAGTTTCAAGTCAAAAAGCAAGTCTTTCCAGTCTATCCATGCTTAGCATGTTAATCACAATAGCACAATAGCCAAACTCCTTATTTTATTAAATGGAAACATATAGCATTTAACGCCCAGTTGCAAGTAGTGAACCAAAGCATCTCTATGTAAATGAAATGCACAACAGCGCTGCATTTTTAGTCACACTAGTGGCACGTCTCCATAGACGACAATGTCGGTCGATCGGTACGTCCACCACTTTGGTCCAGAGTGAAAAATCTCAACAACTATCGTATGAATTCAGATTACATTTTGTACAGGCATTCATGATCCCCAATCAATTAATCTAAGCCTTGTACAGACTTTCATGGTTCCCAGAGAATGATTTGCGCGACCAGGACGTTCACATTTGTTTGTAAAACGTCTCTGCAACTGTTGGATGGATTGCCATGGATTTTTTTTCAGACATTCATGTTGCCCTCAGGATGAATTGTAATGCCTTTGGTGACTCTTCCTGTACCATCAGATCAAATCTTCAATTAGCCCAATACTTTGGTTTATGGCCAAATATCTGCAAAACGAAAGAAATTCCCATGAACGTAATTTGTACTTTGTGTTTAGTACTGATCAGCCAACGTGAGAAGGCTAACACGGTAAACTCAGACGTGTTAGCATTTAGCTCAAAGCACCACTTTGTCTTAGTATAGCCCCACAGAGCTGCTAGAGTGGCTGTCTTGTTTAACATTTATTGATCTGAGGTTAAGTATCATCAGGTTTTTCTCTAAAGTCAAGTCAAATCTTTAGGAACTCAAGTCTCAAGGCAGATGATTCCACGTTGAGTCCTCATTTTTGTGAGTCCAAGTCTCAAGCCTCCGGCTCTGAATTTCATACTTGAAGTGACTTGAATGACTCCTTCCCTTCTTCTACTCTCTGGGCTAATCCTTTCTCTCACTCCCTCTCCTCTCATCTCCTCTACTCCTGACCTTCCCTGTCCTCTCCTCTTTTTCCCCTCGCCTCCACTTCTCTTGCTTTATCTCCTCTAATTTCCTGAGGTATTGGGGGTATCGTCTCGCCACTGAGTCTGATGCTCTGCTGTCTCTTCCCACACCGAGGAGCTGATCTCTCCCTTTAGACTCTGAGACTTGGATAATGTCCCTGTTAGTCTGGGCATCTCTCTCTCTCTCTCTCCTCCCTGCTGCAAACTACATATCCATTCGTGAAAGTTGGACGGATGGATGGAAAGAGGAGAAAAGGAAAAGATCAATGAGCGGAAGATCAATAGGAAAGCCCTTGATCCTTCACTCATTCCTCCCACTGGACATCTCAGAGGCTCACAGAGAGCTCTCCCTGCCTCTCTCTGATGGACAGTGAGCTTATGCCACAGATGGATACTTTGATTCCTTACACGTTTCATTTGAACTATATGCCATGTTGACACTCGTGTCAAATACATGAATCTAGTTTGAATGTGTCTTCCGGTGCATGGATATTTTGGGGAGGCATGGTTTGTTGCTGCTGTGTTGCACTTGTTTTGTTGTCTGATGTGACATCTGGTGGTGTCCTGCCAGTAATGCAGCTCTGCTATCTGACTTGCATGTTTTCCCGCTCAAAGTGACCTAGTTGCACTGTGGAGTGCTGGCTGCTGGGTAAAGAGAATAACTGTTTTCTATCCAAGTCCATTTTCCAGCTCTCTTCCTATTTTCTCTGTACTTTACTGGAATAGTTGCCTTTAGGATAAACTTTTGGGTGTGTGAAGTAATGAAAAAATGTATGGGGACTCTACAAACGTCTAAGATGTTAATTTGTTTTCACATTATTCTCTGTAATCATCCCACAAACAACAGACATGCAGCTGATTCCAGTGCAGTGTAACAGCAAACATCTCCTTATCTACTTCGACATCTCAATGTGTTTTTCGGGATATAAAAAAGTGGTAAAGGTCCGGCTGTAAATCATCAACGAGACTTCACAAAGCTCATGCAGAAGGCGGGATGCTGCACCCCGCCCACATGTGGCGTCGTGTGCTTCCACGCACTGCGCCGCAACTGCGCAGCACCGCTGATCCTGAAAGCGGCGCGTCCTGCTGCAAACAGCGCGACATCAAACCACATGATGTGAAGATCTGTTTTTATGTATTGCTCGCACACAAACAGTATTTGTGAAAGGAAACAATCCATCCACACATTCACTGCAGGACGGCTGGCTTTCGTTTGGGATTTTTGGAAACTACGAGCGCCTTTTTGGGAGGCCAAATCCAGATGTTTTGTTTTGCTGAACAAAAGATGCTGCGGGAGAAGTGATGTGAAGAAGTTGTTTAGCCACGAGGGCTCCGATGACCATTGTTGCGCCAATTACAGCATAGCGCTTAAACGAGAGGCACATAGCCGATGATAGGATCATATCTTCCAGGTGCCTTAATGCGCAGGTGCTGAACCGACAGAAAGTATAACGGGGTTTGGTTACAGACAGAGGATGGTGGCGGAGATGGCGAGCTGCGGAGCGGCTTGTCACCTGGAGGACGGGTAAGACTTTTTGCTATTACCACGAGGAAAACAGACAAATGTTGGCCTCCGGCTTTATGTGAGTGTTTGTGTTTCACCGTGTTTCATGAACATGATGCCTGCAGTGGATGCAGCGCTAAAGTCGCCTCGCGTCAACACAGGAAGTGCTGTCTTTTGTTGAAGTCGATTTTGGGCTCGCCTGTTTGTGCATTTTGATAAGGCTAAAAGAAGCAAACCTATCATCGATGCTTTCCTCGTTATAAATACGTCCGAGGAGATAAACAGGCGAAGTAAGAAGAGAGCCGTGATGTCTTTGTCGGTGTCTCTCTGCGCTGCACGCTGCTCTGTTGTTACATTGTGATGACTCATTCACAACAATGTAACATCCCGCTGCTTGAAAACGAAAGATGACGATCTAAAGCAAATGTAGTTTAATAATCACAAACATCCTGATATATAGAACATTCAAATACTACATGCAAACTACAAAATATAACCACATGTGTCAACGTCAATGCAACATCATACACTGGACCACAAACAAGCACTTATAACTACACTAGAAGCACTAGAATATAACTTCCTGCTTACAGTTTTTCATTATGGTTGATGATGATATGAAACACATGAGCCATGTGACACACGTTTTTTTTTTTTTTTTTTTTTTTTTACCAACATGCCGACCCATTTAAAATAGTTTTTAATTGAAAAACGAATTTGATTCATACCAACCTCTTCAGTAGTTATACAATATTTATCATCAGTTGTAATGTGAGCCACAGACAGACAGGTGAGGTGATACTGATGACTCATTGTCCTCTGTTGTTCAGTCGTGATAAGGGCAGGAGAAGTCCCTGAATGAACAATAGCTCAGGGTTTTTATAAACATTGTACTGAAACCTTTAACAGTGTTCAGTGAAATTAGAATTAACTGTCAACGTGGGACATGTAAGTGGTTTAATTTAAAGGAAACTTTATTTGGGAAGCAGTAGCAGGACAACATTTTCTTTTGTTATGTTTATGGCGCTCTATAAACATCATAACGAAAGCAGTGAGGTATAATATTAATGACTGCAGGTAGCAAAGGTCAACAGTTGTTTTTTTACTCCTGTGTTGTAGATGCAGACCAACTGACATTTGTTTATCTACACACAGAGTTTTTCTCTCTTCATCGTGTTTATGGGAAGTTGTAGGAAGCATGCACACGTTGCAGCCTTTATCTTTAAGCCAGATGCAGACCAACACCCTCACACAGGACTTTGTTATCATTTGTGGGAGGAAGACAGAGAGGAGTGAGAGCAGAGAAAGTCTGAGAACTCGTGCAGGGAGTTTATTCATTGTCTGAAAACAGTTGAGCGATGAAAAACCACGGAAGAGGTGGTTGCCATGGCAACTAATGAGCCTCAGTGTTGTTGATCTGGCAGAGCTGGCGAACGGGTTGACCTTGAAGAGAAGAAAACAGTGTTTCCTGGACAGATGTTTGAAAACAAAGGAAACCACAGTGCCTTATCAGGATTAACAGACGCCAAATAAAAGACCACGATTTGGTCAAGCTTAAGAATCCTGATTTCCTGACACATCATTTTGCTTTTGATCACTCAGTTCGGCATTTTTAGGAAAAGACGCAGGGCGGGATGTGACCTACTTTTTCACGCCTATTGGTAGTGAACTCGTTCTTCTTGTGGGGTTGGCTCTCTGCCCTGACGGATCTCAGGCGTGTTGCCTCTTGTTGAAGCTCAGACTGCGTCAACAGGTTGCTCCACTCCTCTGCTCAGACACAACATCTGAACTAAATAACACTTAGGACTTTTGTTGTCTGTTTTATATATTACATTCCTGTATTGTCAAACACGTATCAAAAGATTTAAAGAGCCAAATAGTCAGGAAGACCTGGTATTGATGTCAGCTGTGCAGGGCCGGTCGATATGATTGAAATGAATGCCATGTTAATAATTATATATATATCACAATATGGCAGATGTATGCAAAATCGCATGCCAATAATCAAAATGATGATCAGTGCAATGAAGAGTGTTCCATGCTTTCACGTGTGTTGCTCATTTTTAGTTTTTAATTACAATGTGCTCTGGATCAATGATTTAGACAGCAGAAATCTTTACAATAATAACACCATATGATTTTATCATCACAATATGGTACCACTGAAAGTAAATAAAAGATTGAATCTAATATGAGTCGTCCAGGCCCGCTGCCGCGTCTGAAACAGAAAGCAGAACTGTATGAATCTGACCAGCTTTGTTTAATGGCAAAAGTACTCGGCCAGTATCTTTCCATGGCTGGCTTCCTGTACCATCAGCACTGCCCTGGAAGTGGGTCAGAGTGGGAGTTTGGGTGTGAAGGTGCATCTATCATTCGACAGGATGACTTTGTGTCAGAAGTATGAGAAAGTGACATGCGAGCAGCTTGTACACATTTCCTGTTGTTCATGTTCGAAAGCAGAAGTGGTGTACTACAAGAGCCCAATTTTAACCTCTAAATTCTTCCACAGATTGTCATCACGCATCCCAGACATCCCTCACATGACTCCTGGTGAACTGTGTGCAATTTAAAGTTGTCTGAATGTTATCTCTTCTGCCCTACAGAGACGGAGATATCCCTGCGCCTGAACACAAAGGTAAATATCAACCCATCACACCCCCCCCCCCTCTCTTTCTCACTGCACTTCGTCAAAGAGCACATGTTGGGCTACATGTGTCTGTGTTGTTGGTTTTTCAAACAGTGATTGTGCTATGTCCTTCCTCTGGCTCCTTTTTGGTATTTAAAAGGTGTGCATTTGTCACTACTTTTCTTTATCCCCTCCCACCCTTCTCTCTTCTCTCCGTTTGGCTTCATGATTTCCATATCATTTGCCTTAAAGGGCAGGAAGGTTTATGCACATGTCATTTTGATCACTTGTGGTAAATGTCAGGTACACTTGTACACAAAGTTCATTTTTACAGAGATACCTTTTCCAGAGATACTTGCTTTTTTCCTTGTGAGTTACCAGGTTGTTTACCTCTTCAGGCCTCATTCAAATTAAATGGCAAAATAACCCACTCTGTAATTGACCTGGTAATAATAAATAGACATTTCCCAAATTTAAAACTTGTATACCACACTGTGTGGAGCTCATTATTATAATTTTGTAAAGCAAAATGAGGCAAGAGATTGCCATGGTGCTAAGAGTTAGCTGAAACACTGAATGTTATAACGACATCGTCCACACATCAGCATTTTTATGCCCTTGGTTTTGCTATTTTTTATACCAGCAGATGGCAGGCAACACCCATGAAACTATCCAAACCTTTAAAGCTGTAAACAAGTGTGTGTGTGTGTGTGTGTGTGTGTGTGTGTGCGTGCGCATGTGTGTGTGCGCGTGTGCCTGTGTATACACGTGCATGTGTGTGTTTGCTGTCCACCTCGTTTGTCAGTCTGATGAAGGGAAGCGGCCATGCCAGAGTGAAGAGGGATGCCTGCTGGCCCAGATGAGGCAGCAGTGGCAGAGAAAAAGATTGGCCGTAGGAGGCATATGAGGATAAGGAGGAAGAAATGGAAGAGAGTGCAGAGGGAGGGCGAAGCAGACAGATCGAGCCGAGCGGAGGAGAGAGATTGATGAGGGAGGTGCCGCGAGTGGAGCAGTGATGGCAGCATCTGCTTGTTAGTCTAAGATAAAACTCTGCGGGCCAGAGAGGATGGGCTCCATCCATTAGCCGGCCAGGCACTCAGCCAGATGGCCTGGTCCACGGGCATTCACCGCCACTGGGAAGAGAGGAGAAGCAGCTCCTCTGGACCCATCTGTATAAATGTGACAGAATGTTAATGCATGGCACTTATCACAGGCTTCTTCACAGGGAGCCACAGTTCAGCTGCTAAGGAATGATGGATATGTAAAAGCTGGTGGTTTAAGTCAGACATGCTGAGGGATTTTTGATGACTAATATGGATAAAGGCTGTGTTTTTAAAAGGCACACAGTACACAAACATAGAGGCAAACTAAAAGTAGAGGTCTCTCACTGGGGCTGCACCTGTTAATGGAAGAGCCCCAGTGACAAAAAGTAAAACTCCTTTTTCTGACATTTCAATCTACCTAAGTCCATCTATTATTACTTTCCGTATGTAAGGAAAGTGTTAAACAGCGTGAGTGTGGAGATGAGTTTAGCACCAGGGCAGGTGGCCGCACCTGAGGTTTTCTCTACTTTTTTTTTGCAATGGAAAGTAAAGAAGCAGAGACTGAGATGTTTCCAACTCGTGTGCTTATCCCCCCATATAGCATAATACACTGGTTTGTTGAAAATGACTAATGGTAGAAACAAGCTTTACATATTATTGGCTGCTGCTTTTCTTTCTGTTTTGACTGCAGAGTTACGGTCACTGTTAAGGTTAAATTAACATGAGACACTCTGAATAGCTTTACTCCTCCTGAAACCTGTAGCTGGTCACACAGTAACTGCTGGGCAATATAACCACAAAAATGGGTTGATGATGCAATCAAACCTTTAAAAGTGGTGAAGTTCCCATAAAGATGATGCGATATGGTTAACAACAAATATTAGTGATAATGTAAGAGTAATGACTGATAAGGTGGAAATGTTCAAGCACTTTTTCTCCACTGACCAAACCGCACTAACCTCAAAATAATTACTAACTTGTTACAGATAATCTGACAGAAAGTGACAGCAGTAGTTCAGGTAAGCACAAATATCACACCCAAACACCCTAACTCGTTTGTTTCTTTCCGTATGTCTCATATGAAAACAGAAAATCTAATTTGTTCTGACATTTAATTCCTTTTTTTTTGTATCTGAAGTCTTTTTTTTTTCTTGTAACATTTAACCTTCGTGGCATGAGTCCCTTTTACTCATCATTCATTGGAAATTCAGTGCAAAGTTTTCGTCACTCACACATCCCTTGCATATTGATTTATTGAACAGAGAACACAGGAACATCCACTGAGGACAGCTCAGAGGAGGAAGAGGAGGAGGAAGAGGAGGAGGAGGATTCTGGTGAGAGTCACACTTTGAACTGCTCATCACAGCTCACACCTTTTTAAAGGAATAGTTTCACATTTTTGGGAAATCTTCTTATTCACTTTCTTGCCGAGAGTTAGGTGAGAAGGTTGAGACCACTTTCATGTTTGTATGTTAAATATGAATCCACTGCCAGGAGACGGTTAGCTTAGCTTAGCATAAACACTGGAAACAGGAGGAAACAGCTAGCCTGGCTCTGACCTCTGTCTGTAACAAATTCTGCCTACCAGCACCTCTAAAACTCACTAATTAACATGTTTTATCCTGTATAATTAATACAGAAATTATAAAAATTACAATTTGTAGTTTTACAGGCAACCACCAGAGGCTTTGGAGCCAAATGAGATATAACGTGTTCATTAGTGAGCTTTAAAGGTGCTGGTTGGCAGATTTTGTTACCATTGGACAGAGACGGGTTAGCCGTTTCCAGCCTTTAAGCTAAGCTAAGCTAACTGGTGCTGGTGGTAGCTTTATATTTAGACATGGGAGTGGTATTGATCTTCTCATCAAACTCAATAAAGCATAGTTATTAATTATAAAAGACATAAATTTCTCTGTATCTCACCTCCCTTCTTTCTCATGTTTTGACTTTCACCAGAAGGCTGTGCTGAGAAAGATGGAGGAGAGGAAGGTAAGAATCATCAATCAACATCCCATTACCAATCCTCGAAAGTCTTCATAACTCAAGGATTTAACAAGATTAAGAATGAATGAACGGTTTAACTAAGTTTATCTCCTTCATGTTCTTTGCAGACAGTGAAGAGGCCGATGCAGAGGGGTACAAAAAAGGTATGCCACTTCAGGAAACAACATTGTGTCTACAAAATATCAATACCTGTGTTGTCAGACTAAGCAGCTGTTGTGTTTGTTGTTTACATCAAGACCGCCATGTCAGCTTGTTGTCATAGTTGCCATGGCTTCAGTGGTAACTCAGTGGACTATAGCCATAACCGCATCTTAATGACAGCCATATTACATAATTATGCCACAAAATGTCGGAATCTGCTGGCTTTTTTGGAGCACAGAATTCGATTCGACATGTAATTGAGCATGCTCCACCCTCACTCGCAACCAAAAAACTGGGCCACAATCTGAAAAGTTTGTCTAGGGCGTCTGCCAGAGGCTTAACACAGGATTTCAGCCTCTGACATATGATTTTCATGTAATTTGACTTTTTTTTACCCTCTAGAGTCAGTCCCTGGACCTGAAGCAGAGGTTTCAAATGGAAAAGGTAAATGGTCTTCAACCTTAATGGTTCAGGTCACTTTCACCCATTCACACACAAGGTGCCAAGGTGCTGGTCTCCACCAGGAGCAAGTTAGGGTTCAGTGTCAAGGATACTTCGACATGACGGGGGGAGCCAGGGAACGAACCCCCAGCCCACCATGCCTCCCAGATCACAACTGATGTTACAACACAAGAAATGTTCTGGAGATAGTGTCACGTGTTTTGTAAATAATGTTTTTTTTGTCACACATCCTGACAGATGAAAAACACTTCAAGTTATGCTGTGAAAAATGCAAAGCCATCCAGCAGGTGAGCTCTGAAACCAGATGTTTATCTGACAAAATGTGAAGTGTCTTGTCTGCCTGATGTTTTTAATTGTACTTGATTATGTTTGACAGTCCTCGGATATTGGGGAGGACCTTGTATAAGCCCTTCCTCCTCTGCACATATCCATCTATACTTTTTACTATGATGTTATAATAAACAAACTATGTTGTTTTGTTGGACAGAGCCATGGCTATGAGCTTGTTACCCCCAGGAGGATCACTAAGGGACGATTACAGTGAGTACGATCTGGTCCGCGCACATTTATATGGATTCTGTATGTACAGCATCACTGACTCTGTGTGTGTTTTAGGGTGCAGCTAGAAGGAGAGGGCACGTACGAGTGTTCGGTCACCGGCCTGGTGTTTGAAGCATCGGAGCGGGTTCTCGTGCGGTACTCGGTCTTGTCCTGGTCCAGGTTCGGCGCGTTCCTCCGAGACTCCTGGAAATTTGCTGGACCCATCTTCAACGTGGACACAGTCAACAAGGACGCGTCTGTCCTCAAGTCCATCCAGTTCCCTCACTCCGTCTGCCTTGCCGGTGAGAATGGACATCGGGGCTGTCTCACTCCTGCATGTCGTCTGTGTTTGATATATAATTCATAATTATGATCTTGGCTCCCTGTGGTGACTCCATGGCCCATAAGGCAATGTTATGAACATCAAATATTTCCAACAAAGATATCGCCCGGAGGTTGTCTTGAATTTAGTCGATAGTGAGATACGATTCTTGATTAATTTACGTCATGACCCATCTTAAGGCCTTGACACATAATAGTTAATTTTAGTAAGTATCATAATCTTTTATCTACAATTTAAAGCTGCTCTAGGTGAAACATAAAACCTTCTCTCTTCCCATTATCTTCACACAGATCCAGAAAATGAGATGACATTCAGCGTTCTGCACATAAAGGACAACCGTCCGCTCATCGAGCCGACAGTGGACCACTCGGGTAGCCATGTGAAGTGGAATGTGACGTCCCTGTCACCCGTGGGTCCCATCATTCAGACGAGCCAATCTGTGGAGCACCACGGGGTGGTCTTGGTCTACAAGCAGCTGGGCGGTGACAACAACAACAACTACAGCTTCCACATCTACCTGGCCACCAACAGTTCATCTGACATCAAGGTATGCGTCTTATTGCTATAAAGTCATCCCAGAAAAAAGTTAATTTAAATAGATGATTGACACTTTTCCTTACTCCTTACTTGACAAGTGCAACACTGTCTGGGCTGTCATTAGTCTTTATTTGCATTGTAATACTGATGACAGCCTCCTGTAGTTGCTATTTATTTTTATATCTGCTGCACCAAGTTAGTGGACGCCATTTTCAAACAGACACATTTTCATGGTTGGAAAAAACCCCTAAAAGTTGCTTTCATCTTCTGCCCACTCTAGAACCCAGTAACATTTCGGTATCTGTTCCTGTACTGTGATGAAATACTGCAGTTACATTACATGGATACACACAACCCTATGGTCTGAATTCACATACATGCTTATTAAATGCACTTCTTATGCCCAGCTTCCTAGTTTTTGAATGATGCCAAAGTCAAAGTGGTAACCTTTTCATTCACCTCAAAGCATATTTTGTGTTTTAATTGAGGAATTTTTCCCTTGTGCAAAAAACTTCCTTACGTGCACAGCACAAAGAAATATTCCATTCATGAGACCTGGGAAAATGATGTTTGAAAAGTAAGAACAGAGTTCGAGCCAAAATGTAACTTTCACTTCTTGTTCATATTTGTAACTGCACTTGCTTTTGATGCTGTGAGACTCTATAGAATAGGCACCAGATTTCCAGGTTTGTGTAATACATTGAAGCAAAGTTATTCAGTGTATTACAATGCAGAAATACTATATTATATTGTTGAAAAGCAGAAATGTCAGCATCTGATTAACTGATCATGACTCTATTAATATTAGTGATCTTATCAAACCCCCTCTATCATAGTAATTTTGTGCTTTTTTTTTTAGAATTGGCTTCACAGTCGAGTAAGAAATATCAGTGGTATGTGTCGGAATGGTATTAATGCCACTGGTGTGTGTTTTACTGTAATTGCGCCACGTAATTCTGACCGCTATATGACAATAATACAAAGTCATTTTGTAACGCTGCGCTGCTGAAGTCACTCAGGAAGTGTGTTTGTGGTTGTGTGAGCATGAGTGTTTTAGAGGATGCAAGTGGTGAATAATCATACTACATGTATTATAACATGGAGAAATGTAGTAATTTGTGTTTTCCCATCTGATTAATTTTTCCATCACTGTGTACATTATGTTGCTCTGTCCGTTGATCACTGGGTTGAACTTTGTTCTTCTGAGACGCCTTCAGTTTTTCCACTCCGGCTGTGGAAAATTTGTTTGTTTTTTTCATCGAAAGTTAATCACCATTCTGCCTGCAAGGAGCTGACTTATCTTCTGCCGCATCTTGTCTTCCTGCTGTCCGTTATGTAAACCAGGACATAGCCAAACAGGTTCGGGGCTACAAGAGTCGTTACATTCGGATCGAGAAGCCTCCCACATGTAAACTGGATGAGGGGACGTATCGTCTCATGAGCGAGCCAGAGGGCGAGATCAAACCTCAGGTGTGTCTCTTTGCATATGCTCACGTGAAATCCTTTATATTGCAACTTATGCATTGAAAACACAAGAATATATGGTAACTTACAGCATCATCATCATCATCATCATCACATTTGCATTTGTTATGCATTGACTACACAATTTAATTATTTTTAATTATGTTTCTGTGTCTCTGTGCAGGACTTGAAATTCACCCTTGCGGTGACAAAGATGAAAGGCTACTATGAAGCTTTCTTTGAGCAGCCTCCTCCCTTTAAATTGTCTCTCATAGAGATTAACACTGAGGAGACTGTATGGTCCGCCACCATCAGAGAAGGTACCAGTGCATTTAGTCACACTGAACACGTGTGGTGATTTGCAGGTGAAAAAAAACAAGACATCTAGTTGTTGAGGCTAAAATCATATTATATTTGTTTGAAATATGATTTTTTTTTCACACACTTTTCTATGTTTATTGGGCAGCTGACAGTAACAGGAAAAAGAGATCTTTTTTATCTGCAAGTCAACCAAAAAGTGTGTTTTTGTGTTTTAGAGTTTGTGTGCAATTTGGTTTCTACTCCAGCGTGGTTATTGTTTATCTTTGTTTTCTTTACTCTTAGGTGACTGTGTGGATAACACAGAAAAGAAGCCAAGAAAAAGGACGAGCAGTAAGCTTCTTGTTTTTCTTGTTTTTAATCATATTTTTTCCATCACAGCATGCTTCCAGCTTCTACAGGTTGACTCACATCATATCTGTCTCTCTCACAGGCAGACAGAGGAGCAGCAGCCCCTCAGAAGAAGAGACGGCCTGTAAAAGACCTCGATGGCAGGACGAGTCAGGTGACTTTCCATGTCTTTTACTAACTATTTCTGAACTATTTTCAGATGCACTTGTCTGTCTGAAATGATACTGAAATTAAGTATGTGTGTGTGTTGTGTGTCTTTTTCCAGATGGAGTGAAAACAGTGATGACTCGGGGTCAGGACATGTCCGAGAAGCAGCTACTGCAGGTGGCCAAGCGGCTCGGGAAGGAGTGGAAGCAGGTGGCCATCTATCTAGACTTGAACTCCAGGCAGCTGGATGACATCCAGGCAGCAGAGAAGGATGTGACCATGCAGAAGCTGAAGATGCTGGTGGAGTGGAAGAGCAGAAGGAGGCCGGGCGAGGCCACGGCCTACCACCTGTTGAAAAGTGTGGAGGAACTGGATGACTTGCCAAATGAGGTCCATCAGACTCTACAAGGTAAGAAACTGCAGACATCCATCTAATGGATGGCCGTGAACACCAGAGCTAGAATGATATGTTGATTAGTCTCTAAGTCAAATGACAAATGGTCATAATTTTGATTATTGATAAATTACTTCGGCCATTAAGAAAACTAACAACACTAGGAGTCTACAGCCATGCTAGCAGCTCTGTGAGGCTCTATTTAGACACAGCGGTGCTTTGAGCTAAATGCTAATGTCAGCATGCTAACATGCTCACAATGACAATGATAGCATGCTGATGTTTAGCCGGTATAATGTTTACCATGTTATCCATCTTAGTTTAGGGCTGGATAAATTTAGATTTATTACATTAAAGTTTTTACATTTCATCCTGAGGGGGGCACGAAGGACGTGTGTGCACCAAATTTCATTACAATTCATCCGATAGTCATTGAGACATTTCACTAAAATTCACAAAGAGGTTACAGGAAGAATGTTGAAAATGCAAACTCACTGGGTGGATATCTTCTTAGCTACTTACAAACTGGGAAAAAATGGCGTCAGGTGGCTGCTTTATCAGTTAAAGTCAATACAAGCCATGTAAAATCAAAGGTGGTGTAGCACTGCTCCCTTGCCCACTGTCACTAGTATTAATGCAATATAGTTCAAGCAGATCAGTGACTGAAATGTCCAGGTAAGATGACCATGCAGGACGTTGTACTTCTTTTGAATTTTCAGTATTATAATATATATTATAAACTAAACAATTTATCGGTTTGATCAAAATAGAAATTCATAGATTCATCATAGTTCTAATGAACACACACACACACACACACCTACACACACACACACTATGGGCTGACAAGTTATTGTGTTTTGTTTTTGTTGTGTCTTTTTTCAGACATGATGGACAATCGAGCATCTAATTGAAAGGGATTTGACTTAAATTGACTGTTGGATATCTGTCGCTCCATCATCAGAAAGAAAACAAACTCTCAGGAATACAACAAAGCAGAGTTGACCTGTGGACCAAACATCAGCTTTTCTCTCAGTTTGTGTTTCTCTGTTGAACATTGTTTGGACACAAAACTGATCGATGGGTTTCTGTATAGCTGCATTTCGTGAAAAGGGCCACTGTCTTACCTTTGGGTGGACATTTTCCCTCATTTTGTTCAAATGTAGTCATTTGATTCTGTAGTGAATAGCTTCCTTTGTGTTGCCAGAATTTGATGCTTAGCATTATCAGGTTCGAAAATGACCAGTAGAGGTCGTTGAGATATTTAGTAGCTAATTATGTAGCCAGTAACACATGTAAATGTAGGTGCTGCAGTGTTGAAACTGCAAACAATGGGAAAAATCCAACCTGTGGATCTTGTTTCACTTTTATAAATGTTATGTTTGTGGGACTTTTTATAAAATTAGGCATTACATCGTCACATGCACATGCTTGTGACTGTCCAAAGAACTGAATTGCATTTTTATATTTGTGCACACTGTACATATCTGTTTGTTTGTTTTTTTTACCAACTTTTTCAAACCTGTGATAAATTTTTTTAAGTCTGTTTTATGCCTGTTTTGTGTTTTATTTGACAACTCTGAACCTGTAAAACTAAATTGAGTTGCCTTATTATGTTCATGTTGTTTAACTTGAATTATGAATCCATTCCTGCCCTCCAGCGACTGGAACGCACATCTGGTGTTTGTTGAGTATAAATGTTGTTTGTGTGTATTACAAAAGTGCACACTGTGGAAAAAACCCAAGCATTTGGATTCAGGGCTGAATTTAAGTATTCTACCTGTGTGAGTGCAGCTACAGCCTGGCAACATTCAATCTTTTCAAGGCTTATTTCATAGCTGTAGAACCTAGAACACAAACTATACTGTAAGCTGCCTGTGGAAATATTTCAGTTACATTTTATCAACATCCCTGCAGTCACAGTGTAGTTCCTGTTGTATCTGTTTTCAAATGACGCTGTTTCCAGACATCTCAACACTATTTGGGAAAAGCTGCTGGAATGCCTTCTGTAATGTTGAATCTTTTAAGGGCTTCCATGCATATATTATGCAGTAATGTTTACATTCAGAGAACAGGGTCACCTCCTTAAACAATTTACCACCAACAACAATCGAGTCTGTCCTTTTTGCACTCGTCTCTATCATGTCTGAGTCCCTCTGTGAAATAATTGTCAAGAAGCAAATGTTGACTGAATAAAAGCAGAGAAGGTCTACTGGCTGTTTCAGTGTCCTCAGTTCTGTTGTCATGTGCAACCAGTTTCATTCAAAAATCACATCCACTTCAGCGCTTGATACCAAAAAACACTTTATTAGAAATAATAATGATAATAAATAGCATCACAGGTCATCAAATAAATAAATAAATAGATGTAATAAATAGATCTCAAATAAATAGATATATAAATAGATACATTCCCCCAAATATTGGAATACATTCATACATTAAAATGGGCCAACATGGCCTCCCGTGCTAACCTTAACAATAGTTTGTCATTCAGCTCTCAGTGAGTGAAGAGGCTGCAGTCTGGCCATCTAGCTTATGCCTGAGCAGTAATCATGCAGACAGGTGTGCAGTGTAAAGCACTACTTGGTCAGTAGTTGTAAAGGATGGTAGTGAATAATCGGGAAGGCTTGTTCAGTTGTGATAAATCAAAGGAGAAGAGAAATTCTGGTATTAATTGGAATGATGGTGATGATGATGAGGTTGCAGGATGTTTACTTCCTGTGGTCTCCTGAGGAGATGTAGCCCATAGCTCGGTTGATGGTGATGGTTCGGATATGGAAGCCCTTCATCATCTTAAACATCTCCAGCCTGTTACTGAAGGAGTCATCTCCCCACATCTGGGCAGCGTCCTCCTAAAAGACGACACAGGGAAACAACATGAACACACACACAAACAACCACCCTAACTTCCCTGCATGTTTTAAAAAATATTTACAAGGAAAGATTTTATCGGTTTTCACTCTTAAAGACTGAAAGATGAGGAGTAAATAGGGAACAACAAAAAAAAGAAGGAATAGAAAAATACCTCTGAAGAGTCGTTCTCTCCATTCGGCATCGGGGAGCAGTTCTGTATGAAGCAAGGAAGAGTTCATCAGGCAACTTTCAAACGTTATTTCCCAGGTGATTCTCTCTCACTACTTTAAATCATGACTCTGTTTCATTCTGTGGGTTTTTCTTTTTTTTTTCTTTTTTTTGTTTTACCCTTCCCACACATGCATAATAAACACACCTTCCTCAGGTTCTGTATTATTCCCAGAGTTGGCTTCAGAAGTGCAACTTCTTCCGCAGGTCTTATGAGATTCTGGGAGTCGATGTAGGACTGAATAGCAGCAGCATAGTGGGCCAAGTCCTTCATGATGTTCCTCAGACACTCACTCTGTTAAGACAAACAAGAAAAAAAATACCCATCAGCCATTTGTCTACATTATAAAAAGAATGAATAGAGAAATAATAATTGATCGAATGGGTGTAATGTCCTACTTCTGATGTGTAGAATAGCAGACTAACAACAAATGTAAAGCTTCATTTAAGTAAAATAGATACTGGATTTCTAAATTACAATATGTTTAACAAATGGTAAATCTTTAAAAGAATTTAAAAAGAAATAATAAGAAAGCATACCTCACTGAAGGATGAATTTCTTTGCATCATACAACCTGAGTTCTGTGTGGTAAAAAACATTTCAAACATGAGCAAATAAGCATCTTAGGAGCATACACGTTATTCAACGTGGACCAAGTAAAAGTTAGTGAAAGCTGAGCTGAAATTCTGAGGCTGTTTCCATAAATATGTCCAAAAATAATTTTATCCTCTTTTGGAAAATGTAAAAAAAAAAATTGTGATGTATACTTTTCTAACATAACATAACAAGTAAAGAGATTTCAAAGTAGAGCTTTTCTTTACTTTTAATAACAATGTGATAATTCATAATTTATAACCACTGATAAATCAACAAGTGTCACCTGAGTCAGATTGGGTGCGCAGGCCAGTACTGTGTCAGCTTTACTCTTCAGCACCATTTTATCAGAGTTGATGCCATACCACAAAACATCCTGTGAGACAAAATAAGGGTATTGATTATTAATAAACTACAGAGGTGTGTGACAGAGTCAAAGAAAGAAAGAAAGAAAAATAATCGAATACAATAGTTGTACAACGCAGACATGCTACAGTGGATTGTACTCACACTGTCGAGAAGCGGTGTGATGTTCAGCAGGAGGTCCCTGAAGAGCGATGAGCAGTCTCTGCACCTCTCTGGGCTCAGGGTGGGCAGCGGCAGGCCTGTGGATGGCCGCCAGCTCAGGGTCAACAGCAGCACACAGCTGGCGAAGTCTGCAGGGCGAGAGAGAACAACAGCCATCAACACGTGCATGACAAAACACACAACGGAACCACTAAGGGGAAAAAGAATCTGTCTTACAGAAGTTAAAGATTGCCATCTTTCTGATCAGATCGATATCTCTGCTCGGTGGTAAACCAAACAACACTGTGCTGCTGTCTGCGCTATCTGATGGATTTATATGCTATTCTCGGGGGATTCCCTCCGCCGGCCTGCAGGAGCGCCAGCAAAAAGAAAACTGAAACGTCAGAGTAATTTCCTCCTCCAGGAAAGCACACGCATTGGTCGAGCGAAACACGGGAAGTCGCAATGTTTTGAGAGACAGCAGCTACGGGAAGAAAAAGAAAAGTGTGATGCAACTGAGATTTAAAGTTAGATTGAGCTTGCGGGTTTGCATGCGTGTACTGATGTGAGTTGCTTAACACAGGGGTAATAATAGATGAGTATATATAACTCCACGAGTGCATAATAACTGTTGAGATCATTTTCTTTTGAATTTGCTCGAAGAAAAAAAAGAAAAAAAGATTAATTTGACGGCTGAAATTGGTGCAGACTTGCAGGGAAGCAGCTGTGAGGTGCAAACAGCTCCAACATGAAGGATGAGTATATGATGATAAACATCTGGTCCCGACGGCAGCAGCGTTTTATATCGAGCCACTATGGGATCGAGGCTATACCTTCAGTCAGTGCCGCATCTGCAAAAACGATACACATCAAAATGAATAAATAAACAAAATAAAATATGTTCCACCCCAGTAATAAGTGGAATTCCTAGAGAGCGAGTTTCTTGTGCTGTGCCACATGAACATCGTGTGCAACAGTCGTGTGCTGTCAGCGCCACGTGAGGACTTGATGGTTTGAGAAGTCGTGTCTAATTAGGATAACTGATGGAATGATAATGACATTAAGCTGCACTCAGGGCTGTAGCGGTAAATGAAAGGGCGGGTAAAGCCAGGCTCATCTGCTCATCATGGGGGACCTGCGAGTGTGTGTGTGTGTGTGTGTGTGTGTGTGGGCCCCTCACTCACTTGTGGTGTTTCATTTACAAGATGATCGCTGTTTGATGCATGCGCGCCCGTCCTGTCTGACTACATCTGTCCCACATCTGTCTGACCCACGGAGGCAGGTCCAGTCAGCGTCAGTGCAGAGGACGGTTCGTCTGGGTTTTTTCCTCTGCCCGGTACGGGTGGGCGCTGGGTTTTAATGACTCCTCTATTGTCACGCAAAGACACCAAGATCACGCAATATCACGAGTTATTTTATATATACAGTATGTGTATAGATATGTATTTCCATTTGACAGTAATTTACTCCACCACATTTCAAAGTGAACTATTGTACATTTTACTCCACTACATTTCTTTGACAGCTGTGGTTGTAGTTGCTTTGCTGATTAAGATTTTACATACAAATATATGATCTCACAAAATATGATGCAATATTATAGATTAAACTACCCAACAGGATACAAAATAGTTATAATGAGCTCCATATCGTCTAGCTACCGTATTAAAATTCTGCTTAATGCATCAGTGGTCATAAATAGAATAATCATATAACAATACAGCACTCTGAAAGGAGCCATTCTGCATAATGAGCACTTTTTTATTTTTACAGTATTCTGCCTATAATACTTCTCACCCTTAACTTAATAAATATTTTGAATGCAGGACTTTTACTTGTAACTGTACATTGTTGTATTGCTACTCAAGGATCTGAATACTTCTCCCCCCACTGGTACTTATCCATGTAAACGCTGTTTAAAAACTATTTTAAATTGATTTTGAGGGCTAATTATTATCATTTATTGTGTGTATCTTATAGATTATGGGCTAAAATACCTTGTGAGTGGATCTCAAAGTTAAATCTCTGTGGAGCCTATCTATAACTCTTAATATATATAATATAGAGCCCATCCAACTTCAAATACATCACTTTATGCTTGTTTATTGTAATTTAAACATATTTCGGGTTGAATATATGAAAAGGAAGTATATAATAAGGTCGAGATATAACTTTCAATATCAGTTAAGCCAACATGGATGAAAAGTCCTTAACATGCACGGAAAAATGTAAATCTAACTATCTTCATGACAACAATTCATTTACTGAGGAAGATCGTGTGATATGATTGAAAGCTACTAATGGGCCTTGTATTGAAATTGTTTTGCCAACTTCGGTTTCCAAGGTCAAGAATTAACTTTAAATATAAAGTGCAGTTTTTTCTTCAGATGCTAGAAGTATGTAAAAAGTTTTTTAATCAGTATCTGAGAAGGACACTGGTCTCAAAATGACAATAATGTGAAATTCATCCAGCCCCAGTTTTCATTTGTTGTGTTGAAACGCACTTTTGAAAGGAAGTGCACACTCTGAAACTGCAGTGGTCAGTGAGTGGTTGAAAGGAGTTTCCTGGCCTTTCTCTGGCTTCACCACAGCATATCCAAGAGTGAAACTTAACAACAGTCTTTGAGGACTGTATAGGATCTCACAGATGACCCACCGGGGGGTGGGGGGGGGGGTGGAAGGGACTTCCTCAGAAAAGCATCTTACATCAAAAATGTATTCATTACTAAACCGTCCAGTCATATGGAGTCATTTCTGAACATTTATACCTTGACCCACAAGTGACCATTCATAATATGTGTGTCCATAAGCTGTCACTGAAAAAAATTCCTGAATGTGACTTTAGAGGGGGGTGTCCAAATGAATATGGAGTCCCTTTAGGAGCAGTGCACCAACCCTCGATGAGAGAGCGTCACATTGAGGTAACACAGAAACAGAAGGAGTTGAGTTGTACTTCGTGTAATGTGGTGATGATTTGAATTCTCACTGCAGTTGTGACCAGTGATGACACTTCCTACGTTCACTTGAAAGAGGAAGCTTATGCGAAAGAGCAAATTCATCCAGCTCACTTGCAGCTTTGACAAAAAACGCATGACAAACCAACATATATGAAACAAAGTTTATTCTTTATTTTACATATCTGTACATAAACATTTCTTCCCTCAAATAAAGTTTCTGATTACAATAGGATGAAAACGATATTAACACACTTATTCATTTAAAATGACTCGTGTCAGAAAATCAACATTCACAAAATGTTGAAGAGCAATTAGAGTGAACATATTACCAAAAGCTACGACTCCACTACAAGGCAGGCATGTTTCCTTTACACTCTTTTAGCACCTTCAAATAAACATTTCTCAGTTGAAAACTACCATTTGTGCAGAATAAAAACAGGTCGACTTTGAAATACTTTAAAATTACTGTCCAACTTAAAATGGTCTGAAGAAGTTAGTTTCCATCTGTTTTTTTTTTTTATACAATGTTGTTTCTTTTTTCTCATGACTGACTTTCTACTAAATTTTTCACTATTGTTTTATTTTTTCCCACAATTTTTGCATTTGACAGTTATAATTTAGTGGCGAATGTAGAAAGTTAAAAAGAAACAATCGCAAAGCAAGGCCGATCACTGCACAGGAAGCTGGGGACAGAATCCATGACAACACACACATCAGTTTCCTCTTCTCCCAGGAACGGGAAGTGCTCCTCCGTCCTCTGCGCTGGGAGAAAAACCACAGAAGCAAAAGAAAGAGGGTAGCCTTCTTCTGTGCTGCTGCTACCACTGGAGTCAGTGTGTCGGACAGGAAGGTAGACATGGGGAGACGGGAGAAGCAGCGAGGAGCAAAATACTTGGGACAAGCGGGCTGGGATTCGGATCGACATGGGGCAGAGGTGGAATGGCCAGAGGGGAAAAGTCTGGTTTGGAGCGGGAGCTTAGCTTGGCAGAGGGAAGCAGGGTGGAGCAGGGACGGGCATCTTATTTAGATAGGGTCCTCTCAGCCAAATGTTTCTGCTGGCTCTCAGCATGCCTGGAAAAGGAAGAGAAAAGGAACATAAAGTCACTTAAAGGACATATCTGGTGATATTTCATATTTTTATTATTGTCAACAAATCCCAAGGAAAGACCGAATGATCCTATTAACAAATATCGTATGAGTAGCTGAAGCTTAGTGAAGCTTATTTCTTTGTAGACCTCCATTGTTGTCCAAAAACTATACAACAAAACACACGTGCGAGCCACACTGTTGTATTGGGCGACATGTTATTTTGAGTCGAATACACCGTCCTGCTGCCCAAAGTACTCACTAGTGCACTAAATCTGTGGCTTAAAATAGGTCCTAACAAATGCACTATTTACTCCTGTTTGAGCAACGTTTATTAAAGGGGAACTCGAGTTTACACATCAAAGTTTGTTTACAGGTCTTGGGGAGCGCTACTGCATATGTGAAAAATGGTGTGTGAAGCCTTTTGTGGCTCCAGAGGGAGCTGCACGAAATCTGATAAATTCCCTCAAATGAGTCACTTGTCGGTCGATTGAGTTGCATTTTGGGTAAAGTAGGCGTAAGCGTTGATAAGGAAGAAAAATGTGTGTGTCTGTCAATGACATAGGAATGCAATGCTAAATCAGTAGAGTACTCAGCCCAGCTGTTTTAGGAAATCACTTTTACGCATTACTATACAGTATATTTGGTGCTTATTACTAAATATTTATTTCTTCAGTAGGAACACTGTGCTTGAGGCTGAGAGCCACAAACAGGGTAGGTATTGCCAGAGAGTATTGAGGGACAGACTGACGCAGTGCTGGTTTGGTCTTTTTCATGGGATTTCTTGACAATATCTCTTTCTGACCTTAGTCTTTAAATGAAGGAGTTTTTTTTCTAATACACCAGATGAGTAAAAAGATGATGGTGCCACATTAAGTGCCTCTGACCTGGTGAGGTCCTCTATGTCAACCAGCATGGCATCTTGCTCCATGTGTAGTTCATCCCGAATCAGCAGCAACTGTACAAGCTCCTCGTTCAGACCTGGAGTGGAAGGATAAAAAAATGATGGATCACTATGACAAAGCAGGAATTTGTCCACATTATATTCACAACATGGAATTACTTCAAACTGTTTCATCGATAGATGGACATTAAATCTACATGAAATATTGTACAATATGTGAGCGCCTAAAATCTCCCACTATGGCTTCATAAAATGACCTCACAAAGCCATCGAAAACATTATGAGCACTGCCAGTCAGACCACACATCAGTGGTTGTGGTTGTTTTCACATCCCATCTTTCAGCTATTGTTCCTTCAGACAATATGAAGCACTGACAAAAGAGATTTTGAGGGAAAGTCTGTCTTGTAAGTAAAAACTAGCTCATGATTTTGTACTCATGGGGATTTTTGGAGCTGTTTGATGTTAGATGATTATTCATCCGGGATCAATGATCTGTACAGTGCAGTAACAGTAAATGCTTAGGGGAAGCTGTTAACTTGTACAGTTCTTTGAACTAACATATATAAAAGTACTTTCACATCCACTGAAAAGGGTAGGGGTCAGTATGTGTATGTTTTTCCCCATTTGCTCTCTTGCTCATTTCTGCAATTGAAAGTAGAGGTTAGTGGCTTTGTGTATATGTGTATGTACTGTATGTGTGTGTGTGTGTGTGTGTGTGTGTGGTCAACTCACTCTCAATCTGGGAGTGAAGGTCATTGACTATAACCTGGAGTTGTCCCAGAGTCATATCTCTCAAGTCGGTGGGCTTCAGGCTTCTTTTCATTAGACACTCACTGATGTGAGGCATGTGTGGAAGCTAAAACACGAACACACAGAGACACGGGTTAGACATTCTCTATTGAAACCTCATGAGATGGATCAGCCACAAAAAAATGTTCCTGCTGTATAATTCGTTGTTCAGATATTTATGCAAGTCACTTAAAGACATTTGCGTCAAATGATTTAATTCTTGCGACAAAAACATACTGCATACTAGTATTAACTTATGAACCTATTATCATCTGAAATGGACTTAAATAAATGAGCATCAGAATCAAAATCAGAATGGCAATGAACAGTTTTCAAAACAAAATTCAATCAACCTTTTAAATCATTCATCAAGAAAAACTGCCAAACATTTACTGCTGCCAGGTTCTCAAATGTGAGGTGTTTCTGATTTTCTCTCTCTAAGAACTGGCAATTGGCATTTTTCTCTATTCTCTTCTGACATTATATATGATACAATTGATCTGTTCACTGAAAAGGAATAATCAGCGGGTTATTCGGTAATGTACATAATTGCCATTGCCAACTGAAATCTGGTCAAAAGCCACAATGGCATGAATTATCAGCTTGACAAGAATCTAATCAAATCACTAACTGAAAGACTCAGCGGTTTTAATTGACGGGCAGTATGTGCAACTTCAATCTGCAGCCTGAACTTATGTGATTAGTTGTTATTTCATGTGTTGCTCTGTCTGGGAGAATGCTTTTCAGTCTCTCGGCTTCCTCTGATAATGCCCCTGATGAAACAAAAGGGAATATCACTATTTCTTCACCACTCTGCAAAGGGAGACTGTAGAAGTTGGGGGATTCCAACAAGACATTGCTGTTTGATTTGATCCCAAACAGGTTTTATACAAATAAACAGCGGATGAACTCAGTGACTCTGTGAAGTTTTAACTCTCCAGCAGAGGAGAGCCCACTGAGTGCTTTTACCCCCCGGTGTTCACTACAAACTGCTGCCGTTTTACTTCACAGCTCATCTTACATTTACAATATGATTTCTCTTTTCATGGGAACTTTAAAAAAACCCGAGTCTTCATCATTAGTACAAAATCCCTCTCATCCACAGCAGTGACAACATCTCTTATGTAATCACAGACAAAGGGTGTGAAATTACACATTATTTCCCTGAGGGAAAATTAAAGGCAGCATCCTGGAAGTTTTTGGAGTTTTATTTGTGTATTGTATGTCCATGTGTTACTATATTGATCGATCCAAACAGTGCTTTTGTTTTTCAGTATTACCCTTAAAGTGCTCTTAAAAAACAAATGATTCTTTCTACAGTGCTTCTGCTGGCTTTGTGTACTGTATGAGTCCCATCGACACCAGGAGTCGCTCCATGTTCTCAGTGTCGCCACAACATGCAATAAAATCACAGAGCGCTGCGTGTGCCTTCTCAGGCACACATGGGCAGATAATTCGCTTTTTGTTTACCAGGCTCTCCCTCTGTCAACATTCCCATCCAACCGGTCTACATTCTTTCTCTTTCCCTCCAACACCCACTCCCCCTCTCTCTCTCCCTCCCACTTCATCTCCACAGTCTCGACAAACAGTAGGTGAGAAAATGTGCGCCCTCTCTCTTCGCATGTGCCACACGTTCTATGTCTGGCTGGCTCTCTTTGCTATGTTTCTCACCCCTCTTTCACTTTCACATTGGCACTGATGCAACTGTACTTGAGGCTGACATGTGCCAGTTTCAGTTTCGCGTGACTGAGACGCGTACACGGTGGTGACTGAAGAGTGACATAGAGAGAAATGTGATGTCAAAGAGTGGGTGATGGGAAAGGTTGCAGATTGGTGTTGAGTCCTGACTCAACAGGGTAGTCTGCTGACCATGGTGTGAGTTTCTGTGGCGAAATACAAATTACTGTCTGTCTGTTAACAGCGACGAGCCTCCAGCAATGATGTCAGATAGAGGAACTTCACTTCTCTCTCTGAATGAAGTTGGTTGAGAATTGAGGTTTTACAGTAGAATTTAAATCTCTCCCCCTATTTTCTCTCGCTGACTTTCTTGTTTTCTCAGTGATTCTGTTTGTACAGATTTAGGAAAAACCCACACTCCCAGTAGTACACAGACAGACATTTGGATGCAGGCTTACTGTGCTGGCCGAATTCCCTTTCTTTGCTCTTGACAAGGGGGTAGGACAATCCAGTTTAGTTGGAACTGAATTCAACTAACTGGCAGCAGTATAACAGGACAGTGATTGTTCTAGGACCTTTTTTGTTTGACGCAACCCCCACCTCTTTATCAGATGAGTTCAAGTAGCCCTTCATTGACACCACCCGTCATGTTCCAAATGTGTTCATTTTAATTAATTTGGATGTTCAGAAATACCACGTAAAGTGGATTGTTTAAATAATTTTTTCATACAATTAAATCATCAATGTTTACCACGAGGGGCAGAAGCTGATTCTTTCAACCATTTATCCATCACTTACAGCTAATTATATAAACTGTTTATGCATTACTTTCAAGTAATGTTTTAACTGTTTATCCATTGCTTTTAGTTAATTATTTCAACTGTTTATGTATTACTTTTGGCTAACTGTTTCACCTCTTTATCCATTACTTTTAGCTAATCATTTCAAATGTTTGCCGTCTCTTAGCTGATTATTTAAACAATTTATCCATTACATTTAGCTATAACTATTTGGGCCTCTCACCAACTAGTTTTCGTGCCATTTCTGTGGCAACACTTGGCTTTAAGGTGTTACAACTGACTCAGGTAGGTGGAAGGTAAAGATCAGCATCACACTAATTTACAATCTTATTTGGATGGATTTAGGATTTGGATATTTTTTCAATCAAATCATAATTTCAGTTTTTTAAAATTAGTTGAGCTGCTCCACAATCCTGGATTGAAGAGGAAGTACCCCTGGTTAGGAATCACAGTTCTAAGGAAGTATTTAGCACATGTGACTTCTGCAGTTTAGTAGATCTCTGGTGTCGTGGACATGGCAGGCGGCTGTAGCCTTAATACAACTTAACATTCACTGTGTGTTCGGTCCAGATGTGACAGTGATGTCTTCTGACTGCTGAGCACTGCTACATCCTAAACACTGAAGTCAATGCTTTCCGGCGTATGAATTATAGATGGACCCGGCCGAGCTGCCCTTCTCTTCTCTGAATAAGTAAAGCGCTTCTGCCTGCAAGTCGGCGTGGAAATACAGTGTGTATAAGTCTGGCGGTGTGTGCTGGTGTGTGCGCTCCTGAAGAGGCAGTGAGGCAGATAAAAACTGATGAAATAATGATGAGCAGGGTCGTCATCACCTTCCTTCCTCTAAATGAGGGCAGAGGAAGAGAGGGAAGGGGGGGTCCCTGTGACAACATCACAGCATGTATCTGGTCAGCTCCCATGTAATACTCACATGTTGCTGAAACACAACACAACCCACCTGCCTATTCTCACGTATTTTGACTAATGGACCAAATAATGAGCCACTGTTAAAAGGCCGATATGGAGAAAAACTTAATGTCACATGACACACGTTGACCATAATATATCTGACATTTTGTTCTAAAACTGGTGGCTCTCTGCTCTAATTAGCTATCTTACTCATCTTTATGGAGAAATGTGACTATATGATTCATTTCCATTACTGGCCAGTGTAAGCCATGTCAGAAAAATGTCAACGTAATGTACTGCCTTGCCACTGATAGAAAGTTGGATAGAATCGGTTACTTCTGTTAAAAATCTTCCTCCTGAATTATCAGTGCATGTGTATCAGTTTACAGTTACTACAACAAAAGCAGGCCTACTTGCTGTCTTAAGCTTTCGGTTTTGCTTTAAAACTGTGACATCATCAGCGTAGTTGATGCAACAGAGCAAACAGCTGCCACATCTGATATATTGTTCATGATGACGGTTTTAAACCTGCAATAACTGATTCTGTGGCCACCTGGGGGCAGCAGAAACAAGCTGTTATTAGGGCAAATTTGTTAACAAGCAGTTGCCGATTTTTACATCCAGCGGATATAGAGCAACATTAGCATTCATTTGGAGTCGTGTTTCTGGCCACTAGGCGAATGTAAGTCTAATAATTACACTCCTCTCTACCAACTCCTGAGAAATATGTTCCACTTTCCTCACCAGCTAGTCGCTAACTTTGCTTGTCTGCTGTTTGGTGCTGGGCAGGTGGCTTACAGCAGGTTTTTAAAAACGTTTTTGCAGAAAACAGCTGCATGTCCACCGAAAACGACCCAAATGAGATTGGTAGTAAAATTGTGGGCCAGAAAACCTAAACAATGAAGCTATAAAGCTCTGTAGAGCTGAGGGGAACAGCAGAGTCAAGAAACCCCTTTCGCCTACAAGTAGTCATGTGATCCATTGTTAACATAAAAGTAAAACCAAAAGCTTGAAACAGCAAAAAGCTCTTTTTATTTTGTTTTTGGTAAACGTTGTACTTATTGTTGTACAACTTCACGGTCAAAGGCAGCATTACTGTGTGATTCAGGTACTGACCAGGTCGGCCACCGGTGACTTCTTGCGATTCTGTTTCTCCACCTCCACCTGCATCTTGGCCATGGGCTTGGCCATAGCCAGGGCCAGCTTTGCCTCCGCCTGCAGCTTCTTCTGTCGACTCAGGAAGTCCATGTCCTCCAGAGACTCGGAGTCGTCCTCCGTGGTGTCCCTGTCCGAGTAGGATGAACTCTGCTTGGACTGCAGGGAGGATGTGGAGGAAGAAGGGGGGACAGTAAGGCAAGGTGGAATAAAATATGAAGGAGAAAGTGAACAGAATAAGAAATGAGGGTGAAGAGAATGTGTAGTAAATGTAAGTGAAAGGGGGTAATAATGGAGGGAAATATACGATATAATATAAGACCAGGTCAGAGAATTAATATTTATGTATTCTTGGCATTTTGATTTTTTCACACAGACAGTAACACAATTGTACATCAAATGTGCTGTGAGGAGAGCGAGGTTGATCATGTAAAGAGATAATAATTCCCTCTCTCTCCCTCTCTTTCTGTTAAATGTGTCTCAGGCTGACAGGAGGTTAATGTGGCCAGTCATCCATGGCGCATGGCGAGGGTATTCCAATTCACCTCTCGTTTGCTGCCCATGAATTGGTTAACAGGCCAGAAAACATGAGCAAAGACATTCATAGAGCAACTCAACCGCCAGCTATCTCCCCGATTCACCACTTTCATTCTTGTTCTGTCTCAATCTCGCTTTTACATGATCAGATCTTTACACTTTGACACTTTGACACTGTCAGTCCTGGATCTCATGATACTCATTTCGAGGTGATTTCAGGATTGAAGTGCTTTTCTTTCATTCTTGAATTCTGCAAAAATCCTATAATAACTCTGCGTGGGTTTGCACACATCAGTGCGTACCATGGGGGAGAGAGGTGTGTCCAGACTGGTCTCTGTCTTGCTGTCATCTGCATCGCTGTCCTTGTCGCTGCCGCTGTCATTGACAAAACAGATCTGCAGGTTCATCCCACTCTGCAGCCTGCGGGGAGAGATAGAGGTGGAGATAGATTTAAGCTGAGGGAGACATGTTAATATTAGCATAAATGCAGATGGAGTCAGTCAGCGTCAGGTCACTTCAATGTTGGCTCATTCTGCAGTAATTGACTCGGAGCAGAGCCAAAACAGACAGCACAGTCAACAGCACTGCTGCATATACAAATGACCCATGATGAGTTCAACAAAGTGCTTTGCCTCAATAAAGGATTTAGAGTGCTGTGAGTGTGCACACTACGACATGTGTGAAAGAGAGGAAAAGTGCAAGAAATGAAGAAAAATGGAAAGAAAATCCGCAGAGACGCTAGCTGCCTTTATCACCAGAGCAAAGTGCAGACTGAGGATAGAATTAAGGAGGGCTAGTGTTTTTAATCATCTCCCCTCTTGTCTTCAATATGGATCGATCCGGGATGCCTCCAGTAGGTCGGATCCAATATACCTGCGACCAGTGGGTTTTTTTTTGTGCCACAGAGGAGCAGAATATCACTAGGTGTAGCTCCAGCCCACTGTGGATCAATAATCTGCTTATTCAATGCAGTAATTACGAACAGTGCTGATTGGTAACACAGCATAGATCCAATCAGTCCTGATTAAAATAGGACCTGAGTGGTCATTGTATTTTTTGGAAGAGGCAGCATCAACTTGAATTTAATAGATTTTGGGAACGTTTACTAACTTTCCTGACGACTAGCAGCCGATTTAGTGTGATGCCTCTACAGTGTAGAGCCTGACTGATATATCTGCCAAAATTAGCTTATTGCATATTAGCATTATTACTGGTGAATATATCAGCTGACAAGTAACAAAACACTGCAGTACAGAAATCCCATAGATAGAGTTTATCTTTTAACTATAAAATGTCTCACTCAGTTCATATTTTGGTCTCAATTTTTTACAATCGAAGGGGTGTAATTATACGCACATCACATCACAGGTGCGAGTAGAAATTCTTCGATTCTCAAATATTAATATCAGCCTGGCAAATAAAACAGTATCAGTTGGGCTCTAATAGTGTGTCTATGACTTTGCTACTCCAGACAAATTATATTTTCACACTGCACTGTCATCTTACTATTTCCCCGTAATCATTGAGGCATTAAGCATCACCACTAGTCATTAATCTGTCGCAGCAATATTGAGAGATTCATGTGGTTCAAATCACAGAATACAAAAAGCACTGGAGGGTTTACAGAACATCTAGTTCCAGTAAGGTACAGTGTGGGAGGTGGTAGTAGTGTGTGTGTGTGTGTGCACATGTAGGTGTCTTTTGGGAAGTGAGAGCCACAAGGGCTGACTGTGTCCCTGCTTCCTGTCATTCTCTTCCTCCCTGCTTCCTGTCATTCTCTTCCTCCCTGCTTGTTCTTTCTTTATTGGTGCCCATGACAGTAAATCTTTCAGGTTTATTCCCGTTGAGCTACAGCCCTCATCTTTGTGTAGAATCCCCTTTCAGTACACCCTTCTTCAGAGAATTATGAGACCCTCAAAAGTACTAGAAAACAAAACAAAAAACAAGCTTGTGTTTTCCAGTACCAGTCACATGTTTATTGGTTAAGAATGAATAAATATGACAGAGGTCTTACCGTGAAGAGAGGCTGGGTTTGCCGCTCTTGCTGCAGCTGGTGTAGATGCCTGGCCCATCGTCAAAGAAACTGCCCAGGGCCAACTTCTGCCTGATAGACTCCCTCTCATTCTTTTGGGCCTGCAACAGGAGATTAACAAGATAAAGTTACCTTTTTTTTGTGATCTTTTTTGATGACTTATTTTGCAGTTTCACCATGAGGTCAGAGGTCAGGCTGGTAGGGATTAAGTGTCTTCCTCAAAGACTCTCCAGCAGGGTGGATGCTTGTTGTCATGGCACCTCAAACCCAGGTATTTATATATAGCTTCCTGGCATGCTACAACACACTTTCCCCCCCACGTGACTGGCTGTATGCAAAAATAGAAGCGCTGTTACCCCGAGCACTTTCTGACAGTTCAAATCACGGGTGCAAGTATATTAATAGCAGCAGCTTCCTCTTAATTTGCAGTAAGAGGTTCAGTGTCACCCTAACAAGCTCTGATACAAAGTGTGGAGTCAGCTGAAGTACTAAAAAAATGTGTAAAAATATCTAAGTAGGGATCATTTCAAGCTGACATTACCAGTATTCACAAGCAGGTGGAGCTGTTGTCTCAGAGAACAACCAGCGAGCACTCCAATACCCGCATACACAAAGTAGATGTTGTAATACAGGACTAACACAGGTTACACAGTTTATGTATGATAAACTCCAGAGGAAGAACAGTAATAGCCGTTTAATACATGCTTAAATTTGCAAGAATCTCAACACAACACAATTCCAGAGTCGCGCTCGCTTGGCCTCTTCCCAATCCTGAATTCCTAACTCAGCGCAGCTTCAGCTTTGGCAGCATTTCACACACACACACACACACACACACACACACACACACACACACACACACACACACACACACACACACCAGTTCCCATAGGGCGTCTTGTGTGTGCTGATACCAGGTAAACACATCCAACTGAGGTGCAAATGACTAATGAGCGACTCAGACTGTTTCTAATCAAAAGGCAAGAGTTAAATTCTCTGTAGCACTTCTCGCACATGCTGCTGTTGCACACAAGCACTAGAGCCCAGATTTTTGTCATGGCACCACGACTTAGGAGGGACTTTCCATGGTCATTAAGTTACTCTCTGCATAATGTTTTTCAGTCCGTCAGACACACAGAGTCAGCCTCAACACTGCAGGGCTCCTGCCCTTCTCTCAAACAGAAATCAGTACGCCTGAAGGACAAGAGGAATGAAAAGACTCAGAAAAGACAGTTTTACATGATGAGAAAGTTACAGCTTGCGAGTGTTCACTTCATTGGACAACTTAAGACATTTGTAAGATGCAGAGTTGAAGAGGTTGAAAGGTCGTTTGGAGGTTGAAAATACTGTGCATTGACATCACAACACTGTATCCATTACATTTGCTTTTAATTACCTTAAACAATAAACTTTGGGTGATATGAGGCAGCCATGTTTCTTTGGTTATTGGGCACTTCAGGATTATTATGTTCCAAGCCAGAAACCATCTTGCGATCTCTGACATTAGCTTGTGACACATTGGAGGGCCCCGACCCCAAGGTTGGGAACTACTGGTTTAAATATTTTTGGTTTGAAGGTTTAAAAAGCTTATGTGGGGTGTATGGTGGCCTAATGGTTAAGATGTACACCATGTAACCGCAATATCCCCAGTTCAATCCTGGCCTCAGTTCCCTCTCTGTCGATCCCTGCGCATCTCTACTTTCACTATAAAATAAAGGCAAAATGACAAGCAGAGGGAAAAAGAGATAGTGAGAATAAAGGTGTGAAGAGATGCCAGTGGTGTTAGCCTGTTGGATCTGTCTCTTTCCCATTATTGCCCCTTACTCCTCTACACATCTTCCACCTTTCTCATCTACCTCTGCTCCTCACAATCCCTCCTGATTCAGCCTCACCAGTCGCTTGACTTTCTCTCTCTTCCTCATTATCTCCAATTCCACTCATCTCCTTCCATCTCCTCTTCTCTCCATCAGCCTCAGGCCTCTCTGTTCTTCCAAAAAGCTATATCTCTCTGCTGTTCATTCTGTTCTTCCCTCTCCAAATTGCTTATCACAGCTTCACCTCTCTCCCACTCGTTTTCTCGACTTCTTCGCTGCCTCCTTTCCTCCCTCTCTGTCTGTCTCTCATGACAATAGTGAGCAGGCGTTGGTGAGAGTGCTTCCACCAAGGACAAATTAACATAATCCCACTCCACACAAGGGCCCGCAAGACGCTCTTGGCACTGCCAGCACACACACTGGCACGTAGAGGACTGGACCTGGCACTGCTCCTTTGTGTGTATGTGTGTGTGTGTTTGAAAGATAGCCTGGGGAGTAAAGATGAACACACTTGAGAGTTTCAATTCATTGCTTCAAAGGCGACAACAGCAGCCTGTGTGGTACAGTGCAGGCACACATTTACGTACACGCATCATGTCACTCATACAAGCCCGACTACAACACTGACACACTGTCAGTCAAGTTACTCCACAGAACAGCTGCACCGACGAAAACCAGAAGCAGCAGGTTCACTGAGCATTGTTAACTGTTTGCTCTCCTCATGAGGTTAGGGCTGAGAAAAAACTAAAACGGGGGGTTGTGCTGAGGTCCAGGTGGAATAGAAGTGTGACACGTTCAGGAAGGCTGTTTAAGTAATCAAACAGCATCGCCATAAAGTTTACAGCTCAGTTGCAAAACAGTTTGTGAATGCAAGACCACACACACTCTCTGCTTGAGGGTTGTGTGCTGAACTCCCTCCAAATGAAAAACGTAAATTCCCACACTGGTAACTTAGAGATGAGTTCACTTGGAGAATATGATGGTTGCATCTTCAGCCAGTCATCAGACATCTGATTATTTTCACTATCCCAATCAAAAACTACCATCACAAAATCAGTTAAAATGAGAGTTTTATAATGCATTTTGCATTTTACGTCCAGTGATCAGAGTTGAGAGCTGTTTAAATATATGAGCCAGAACACAGAGCATATGCTGCTGCAATGATTTAAAATGGAAAACATTTCATACGCTGCCACTGGCAAGATCATCAGCCCTCAAGGACGACCGTGCAACTTTCTTTGGATAATTTTTGTGATTTACGTAGACATGGACGCACTTTTGCACAAGGCTACTGATGACATGCAGTCATAAGAGCAATGTGAATTTTACTATGTATGCTTGTTCTACTCCTTCTTTACATAATGTGAAATGTGAGAAAGTCAGGGTGAAATGCATTGCTTCTGTGATTGATTAGATTGATAATTGGTCAATCACACTAGGAAACTAGCTTATTTTCTATAAAATGTCACATATCAGTTTATCTCCCCTCTGTTTTGTGCTGACCAACATCCAAAACCCAAAGATATTCAGTTTACAATCATACAAAACAGAAGAAGCTGGAAAACAGAAAGTGTTTGGAGTTTTTGCTTGAAAAGTGACTGAAACTATAATCAAAATAGTTCAATTGATTTTCTGTCGATCGAATAATTGATTGATCAGCTCTAAAAAACACCCTTACAAACATAGTAACTGGTGGTGAAAGGTGAAATCAACTGTAGCGTGTTACATTTGGGGGAAAAGACTCTCAAAGCTCCACTATTCAAACGTTACCTCTGGTCTGCAGCTGGATTAGCATGCAGGACATCACCTCTGCATCCCACACCAATGTAACACCATCTGTTATACAGCATGTTTGTGTTGAGTGCTCGTGTGTGTGTGTGTGTGTGTGTGTGGCTGGATGGGCTGTGTGTGGTAGAACAGCCATCATGGAAGCCCCATAAACCATTTACAAAGGTGTTGAATACGCCGCTGAGAGGTGGAGGTGCAAAATGGACGGTAAATACATGCTCCTGCCTCTCCTTCCTTTTCTACACAATCCTTTCATCATCTGTACCAATAGCTCATCTTCTACCTTGTCTTCTTGTCTTTTTAAATTGTATGCATACAATTATAAATCATATAAATCTCAAAACGTACTTCCTTCATTGGAAGTGAAGTAGAGGAATTTTCAGAGCCTCTTTAAGGCAGGAAGCAATCAAATCCTGTCATGTTCACAGTTTCCATGTCTTCTTAATGCTCCTCTTCCAGGTGGGACTTTTAGTTTTAGCTTTGGGTGAATGAAACACACAAACTTCCTGCTTTTAGATTCAATAAGACGTTATCGTAACCTTTTGTGTGCTTTGCTGGGTAATTTTCCCACTAGAGCTTCTTATAAAATCTTGAGATGGCAAATTATCCGACTGCCTGTTTCGACATGATGATGACATGGAAAAATTGCCGAATCCATTACAGTAACATTTTAAGATGCATGTGGGAAAGTGAGAAGAGAAAGAGAGAGAGTGACAGTCCTAACCACCTCCCTCATTTCCTGGCCTTGAGCCCCATAAGTCGTCACTCTCCAAATTAGATTGGGAGGAACACAATTGGGCTAATTGTGTTTTTCCTCAAATTCGCCAAGCAATTTCCTCTGCTGAAAAAACGTCATTGACAAAGACATTTTCTCCTCCACTCTGCACTACAACCATTTATGCGCAGACCTAGAGGGTGATTTAGCCCTGGCTTTGGACGACAGGCTGCTTGTTTTGAGCCCTCAAATCTTCCCTGAAAATCTGTATTAGAGGAGGGAGATGAATTTAATCATCTGTGTTAACAAAGAGCATCCTACTTCTCCCTCCCCCCAAAATTGCTGGCTCTTGTTTGGCCAGAAATTGTTTAGTGGTTAAGATCTGAGATGTGTCTAAATGTGGATGTGTGTGTGTATCTCAGATTTATGTCTTTTGCTTTACTCTGATCCCCCTCTTTGGCCTCCCTACTGTGTCTAAATGCCAAAAGGACAGGTCCTTTAAAATGTGTCACCTCTTCATTTATTAACAGTTCTTTCTTCTTTTTTCTCTTTCCCTCCATTCCTCAATAAGTGCTCTCCCTTTTTTGGCACAATGGTGGCTTTTCACCGGCTGATACCTCACTTTCTGGTTGCAGACAAGAACCCACTGTTCACACACACACACATACATACGCAAATACCAGGTCATGTATATTTAAGTGAAGCAACAGTGTTGACATATGTGTTTGGAAAAATTGGGAAAGCTTCAGTATAATATGTTTTCCAGACCTGACAGTGAGCTGCCGCTGAGCTCACAGCTCTACAAACAGATACAAGGTCACTGTGTCTTCTGTGTGTGTGTGTTTTGACTATGCTGCATAGCTTCACAGTTAACACATATGTTCTTGTAGGTGTAGATTTGACTACGACTGCATCTACTTGTATATATCAAATATAAATATAGTCTAAAGTCAATGTATATTACACTTTTTTTTTTACACATTTTGGGAAATACACATTTGTTTTCTTGCTGAGAGTAAGATGAGAACATTGATACCACTCTCATGTTTGTGTGCTAAATATGTAGCAACAGCCAACAGCAGGTGAGCTTAGCTTAGCATAAAGACTGGAAACAGGGGGAGACAGCTGACTTTGTCCAATGGTCCGATCAACAAAATCCGCCTACCAGCACCTCTAAAGCTCAGCAATGAACAGATGTTATTTTAATCTGTAAAAAAACAAAGTGCAAAAACAACTATTTGTGCTTTCCTGGGGGGTTATGTGGAGAAATATTTCTTGGCTGGGTGCAGTGACTTCTGGAGGTGACATTAGCAAACTGCCTGACAACCTCACTTTCCCCTGCCTCCAGTCTATATGTGAAGCTAAGCTAGCCGGCTGCTGGCTGTAGCTTCATATTTACCGTACAAACATGAGCGTGGTATCAGTCTTCTCATCTAACTCTCCGCAAGAAAGTAGTATACATGTTTGAAGTCTTAAATCCTGTCTGTAGAGGCTAAAAATATATATGTGTGTATGTGTGTGTGTGTCTAAGGTCGTCTTCTCTTTTGGTGCTATCTGAGACCTGTCTATCTAGGCAGAGCTGCATTCCATCCCAGATAAGAGACCTGGCCTCTGACCCCTCATACAGTTCAGCCTCAGGTCAGTGCAAGGCTGCTCCTGTCACTCAGATTGGAAGAGAACAACTCATCAAGTGGTAGGAGGCTAGGCTATACATGAGTGTGTGTGTGTGTGTGTGTGTGTGTGGTAAAAGAAGTGGGGGAGGGTTATGGTGGGATAAAGGAAAGAAAAGAAAAGAGGAGAATAACAAATGGAGGGAGATGGGGAGCATGAAGTGGGTTTAGACAGGACAATAGGTCTCCAAGTGACATTTGAGCTTTCTCTCAGCAAGAAGGCCACACTATGGATTTGTGGGAAAAGACTCAGTGGAGGAATCTGCTTTTTCTCCCAAAGAATGAAGCAGATTTAAGGATAAAGGCCTGGTTACTCACACCATTATGTCATAGCTTTGCCCCACATATCTAAGCGCTTTAATACCAAAACTTCAAGCATTACATCAGCCTCAGTCTTTGGGCTGTACCACATTGCTGCACACAACACACAAAATCCTATTTAGAGAAATACGCTTGGTCGCTCTCTTGCCGAGAGTTAAATGAGAAGATCGATGTCTCTCAGTTTAGTGTGTAGCTGGAGCCAGCAGCCGGTTAGCTTAGCTTAGCATAAAGACTGGGAACAGGGGGAAACAGCTAGCCTGACTCTGCCCAAAGCTTTTAAAGCTCATTATTAACATGTTATATTTTGTTTGTTAAATCTGTACAAAAACCAAAGTGTAATAATTACACGTTAAGTTTTTAAGGCGGGTGATGCGCTGGACTATTCCTTGGCTGGGAGCAGTCACTTCCTGAAGGCTTGTTGTCACTTTTACACTTTGGTATGGATTGGACAAACAAGATATAACGTATTAATTAGGTGCAGGTAGATGAATTTTGTTAACTCTCGAACTTAACTAGCTGTTTTCCCCGGCTTTGAGTCTTTGTGCTAAGCTACGCTAACCAGCTGTTGGCTTCATATTGAAGGGACAAACATGGTAGTGGCATCAATCTTCTCATCCAACTCTCGGCAAGAAAGAGAATACGTTTATTCCCTAAAATGTGGAATTCCTTTGACAAAACAAGGCAAAAGTCTCTGCCTATGTGTGTGTTCACATACTTGGCAGTCACTGAGGAGAGCAAACCATCAAAATAAACATAACCACATGTATCACCTAAAATATTCCACCTCTACTGGCTGCACAGATTTTTCCAGTGGCCCTCAGCAAGCATTAGTTTCAGTTAATTAATGATGAAAAATCGACTTATAAGCATGGAATAAGACACATGCAAACATGACATGGTCCTTTACCTCTTTGTAGTCATCACTGAGGTAGAGGCTGGATGTTTGCCTGATGACTTCATCCACTCCACCACATCCATCCATATTATCCAGGGCCTCCCTCATCCTTCCCTCCTGTCTTTTCCACTCTACTCCCCAGTCAGTAGGTTAGTCCAGACCAACTCCTGAGGTTGCGTCCAGTCAGTACACATCATATTCCCAGCCAACTCACTCCTGCCATGGTCTGACATAAAAAAACAACAACTACTCCTCTACTGGTGGCTTCTCCTTGTCTTTGTCTTACATGTTGTGACACTGTTTCTCTTTCACTTCCCTGCACTTTCTGACTTCTCCACTCTTTCCTGTAGGTTTCCTCTGTCGCTCTGCCTCTCCCACAGGACTGTGAAAGCACAATGGTCAGAGGTAAGGCCCCTTTAGACCCTCCCTACCTTCCACCCTCTGGTCAGGGCGGCCTCTCACAGCCAGGGAGAGCAGAAGAGAGGGAGAGGGAGAAACTTACACTTTTGCCATTTTCACGCCCTGACGTGAGGGCAGCAGCTGCTTGCAACCAGTTTGGAAAGAGACACCTCAGCCAGGGGATAGCCACAGTATGTGTGTGTGTGTGTGTGTTTATGGCAATCTGCTTGTGTTGTGTGTGCCCATGTGTGTGTGTTTAAATGACTCCTGGTGTGTCTGGAGCCTCTCCTGGACACCATCTCTCACTGTCTAAATTTATTCTCCCTCTGTTACACACAGGGCTCCTTTCTGAAATTTTTCCTTTTAAGCTTCATAACCCTCTTATCTTGAAATGCTTACAATTCTGTGTATGTTTGTGAAAGAGATTAACTTAAAATGTAGATTAACCTACATTTTTGAGGTTGGAATGAATGCGAAAGTGTGTGTGTTTATGTAACAGAGGAGGCAGTGCGCTCCCTTCCTGCTAAGGTAAAAATAATGCCCCGTCTGGACTCCAAAGCCAACAGCCCCACAGCCCCGGCCAGCTAAATAAACCCTGACAGAGTACAATGAACCATTAGTCTGGCACACAAACACAAACGCACAAAGTCACCCACTCACTCACGTACACAGAGATTGCTTGTGCCTTGTATCAGTGACTTATATTTTCAATCTGAGCTCTCCACGGTGTGTAATGATCTCATCTTAGCGACACGCTATCGACCCATGACTCATATATTTGTCATAGGTGCACAGACTATGTCCACATACGGCTGCAGAATCACATTGCAGGGGAACATGACTTCACACAAACACACAAACCATCAATTGGTTACACAGAAAGCTGGCAGGCATGACAAGGAAAACCATTACCATGTTCAAGTGGAAATAATTCATATGCATCAAAACAGGGGATCGCATACATTTTTACTGTGTAGGATTGCAAGTAATAATTATTTTTCAAACCTTAATCCTAAAAGTAAGGTATTCACAAAGTGTTGTTTTGGTATTGGTACTGAAACTATTGAGAAATGTCAAACAACTAGCATTGCAGATTTATCCCTGATTATCCCCAGTTAAAGGCTACATTTGTGCACACAATGCACACACACGTATGGCTTGCTGCAGGGTTGGAATGAAAAATGTATCTGTCAAGTTAATGTAAATATATAAATTAAAAATATAAATAAATAACACTAAACTGAAACAATAGCACTCTTATAAGTGTTGGTAAAATCTCAAAACTTTAACCCCGACTTTAGCGCAACGAAAGCTTGTCAAATGCTCTGTACTGTTTCTTTCTTCCTCTGAAGCATCAAACCTCCATCTGCAGACTGATTCAGGGGATGAATCATAGTAAATAGTCAGAGATCTAACAGGAAGACGGGGATATCAGATAAGAAATAAAATAGCCCGCCAAGGACAAAGGGGTATATAGGAGACATGAGAGGAGGAAGACGAGAGGGAAGAGAACGCCAGCTGATACTGATGAACATGAGTCACATTCATCTGTTACTCTGCTGAGAGAGAGAGAGCGGAGACGAGAATAACATGGGAGAAAAGAATCAGAGACGGAGACAGTTGGGGAATAATGCATTTGCATGATAACATCAAAGGCACACACACACACACACACACACACACACACACACACATACACACACACACACACACACACACACACACACACACTCACACACATACACACAGGGGTTAAATGAAAAAATAGGAAGCGGGTTTGATTCAGTGTTGATCCCTAAGGATTATGGGTAGAGCACAGCGAATTGTCTGGCTGTCTCCTGAATCCACCCACACTGGACTGTTGCTGCTGGGGACAGTGCAGATAACACACACACACACACACACACACACACACAGGACAATAAAACTGGTGTTAGTTGTGAGCGAGAGCGGCCTGTTTGGGGCTGAAGGGTGGGGCAGAGTCTGCCCCGCTGGTTCTCTGCTTCATTACTGAGGCTGACTTCATAGTGAAGGTGAAGTCATTGCTGATTCAAACGGGATAGGCGGTCGAGAGGGAGGGGCTACCTGGGCTACCTATGAACGGGAATGAATCTACAAATACACATGAACACATGCAAATGTGCACACGAGCATTGCCTCAATTCAAGGGTTCACACAGTTCAAGGGCAAAGACGGGGGATACTTTCAGCTGCATGTTTGAGACATACACACAGGTTAAATCCTCTGATGCTTGACCGAGAGAGCGAGCAAACAAGAGAGAGAGAGAGAGAGAGAGAGAGAGAGAGAGAGAGAGAGAGAGAGAGAGAGAGAGAGACAGACAGACACACACACACACACACACACACACACACACACACACAAACAGAATGGCTTATTGTTCCAAGTGAACAGAGGGTAACTGTGGGAGAGAGGGTTCCTGGCACCTCCTGTAAGCCTGGGATCCAAGGCCAGTGGCACTGTGTGTGTGTGTGTGTGTGTGTGTATATGTGTGTGAGCATGCATATGTCTGATACGAACTAACCTACACTCGTGATGCACTCGCTCTTTTTTTGAATCAGCCTCACTCCATGTTTGTTTAAAGGTTTCTGTATCTGCAAACGGGCTCCTTAATGTCGATGTGTATGCTTGTGTGATATTATAACACCAGATCACATTCGCTGACACATTAAAAGGAATGCCACAGACTCTGATCTGATCTTATTTTGGAAAGAGGAGGAAAAGAACGGGGGCTGCTACCATAGCAACGTGGTGAGAATTTCTCCATGGCGATGCTCTATGTTCCAAACAAATTGGGCTGCGAAAAGGAGCACGGGGCGGCCCATTGGGAAGTCCACTAACTCACACAGAGGCCAGTGTTTGAGGGAGCTGAAGTTTTGGCAAATTAGGACAAAGTATTCTCTTGTGTTGAAGGAAAAAGAGGCTTGCTGCACAGCAAAGGTGAGATATAGAGGTCCCAAATCGAAGTCAAAATCACATTACACACAGTCCTACATCTTAAAAATGACAATTAATAGAGAAACTTCTACACTATACTTTATCTAGCTTTATCTGTGTGGAACTTGGACAAGAAATGCTTTTATTTTCTGATTCAATGTTCCTCTCTATTTGGGTTAATAGGGCTGAACAATATGACCTATAGTTTATACCTAAGTTCTCACATTTATTGTAATAAGATTATTAGTTCATGATATATCCTTTCTTGTGCTTTCACTGTTCTGATGAGTGTGTCTTGATTAATTACAGTGTAACCAGCTAAAGGAATAGATCAATATTTTGGGAAAAGTACATATTTGCTTTATACAAGAATGAGATGAGTCTGTGCGTTAACTTCAGAGGTGGGACATGTTTAGCTTAGCTTAGCTCAGCATAGTGTCTAGAGACAGGAAAGGGCTGAGAAAAGAGAATATAAATATGCCATCACTGTGGTGAATTTTGTTTGTTTAATCCGTAGTTTCAGTGATTTTGTAGTTTTATTTGTGGGGGAGTTGCGTGCTTTAACTACTTCCAGGCAAACAAGATGAATCTATTATGTCAGCAATTCCTTAAATCTGGTTTACTGCCCTTATTGATCAACTCTGTCGTTCTCGCATGATCCATCAGTGGTATCTACTGTACTGCTAGTCCTCATTCATAATTCATCAGGCCACACCTCATATACTGTTACACCAACACCGGAGCTCTCCTTCGCCCCTCTCCAGTCAAGCATGAATAACTGCATGATCTTGCAGACACATATGCATAGCATAAATACACATAAATCCTCACACGCAGACGCACAAATACTGCGTGTGACAGGATTCAGCGTTCAATCAGAGTTCCTGGGGGCCTTGGCAAGCTGACAGTATTCCTACGGCCCGGGATGACACACTGTGGCCAAGCTGATAAATCTCACCATCAACCTTCAACCTGCTGCTGCAGCACTCAGCAACACGGCGCTGCAAGATTTATAGATTTACATGAGAATCTGAAAACAGGATGACATATTGAGACGTCGGCCTCTAGTAAACATGCTGTGGAACAGCGCGCTTTTAGCTCACTTAAGCACTTAATAAAATGAAGAGCAGCACCTATATGAAGGAGACGGCCGCAGTAGACGATTGGTTATTCTTGTGATCTAACGATTCATATTATTTTGCTCTTTTTGGCCTCATGGTTTATTTGCAAAATTGACAGCTTAAATCGATAGATGGGTTATGTTTGACTATGGGTCAAACGGTCGCTTCATTGGTTCTCCCAGGGTCAGCCTGTGACTTAATTGGCTAATGGTCTCTGACATTAAGTGGGAGCTGGCCTCAAGGACATATAATGTCCGTCTTTCTTTTCCTTTCCCTCCTCTGTCCTTCTCTCCTCTTTGCCTTGAACCACCAACACTCAAAGACAGAAAGACAAGGACCACACCTCAATTGAAGTGGAGGAAAACAACGGCACTGACAACCAAAACAGAGATCGCCTCGAGACATGGACTGTCCCAGGAGACAAACAGAAATCCAGGGACAACACCCTGCCTACCTCCATCTTTTTCCACTTAATATATTTACTCCTGGTCCATTTTATTCCCTCATCAAACCACTCACCCCTTTCCTCTCCTCCTCCGCTCCCATCGCTCTTTGCTTCTTCCCATCCCTCGGTGTGTGTGTGTTGTATGTGTGTGAGGGGCGCTGTCTGCCTGCTGGTTGCCAGGTTACCAGTCTAATTGAGGGGACTCTAGAGAGTCGCTGTTATCAGAGCCTGATCCCTCTGCTCTGCTTACCCCTTTCATTCTTTCTCTTATTCACTCCATCTCTCTTTTCCAGTGCATCCCTTGCATTGACGCCATCTCAACTTCCTTCACTTTCTCGCCCTCCGCCAATAAACTTTTTTCAACGTCTCCCTAAATTTTCATTAACTGATGTCAATTCTTTTTTTGCATTCTTCCTATCACGTATCATCTCAGTTGCCTCATTCCTCTCTTTCTACCCATCTCTCTCTTCGATTTGCTCAGCCTGTGTTGTCAATACTTCTCCTGTTACTGTTTCATCTCTGCCTTTCATGTGCTGTCTCCACGAGCCCTTTGGCGTCACTTTTCTCCTGTTATCTGCTGCTCTTTCCTTCCATCCCTCTGTCGCTCCATCTAGCTTTTATCTACCACGAAACATGGCAGGAAATCCTTATCCCGTTACACAACTGGTCCCTCACACACACACACACACACACACACACACACACACACACAAGCACAAATCCATCCTCCTGACCTGTAAATACAAACGAACAAACAAATGTAGAACTCGCACCAAGATTAATAGAAATGTTTGTTTTTTTGGGATGATTTGAGTCTTTTTGAGGTTTTCTAACAGCAGAAATCCTAAACCAGAGACCTGCGGGCAGTTTATTAATTCCCAAACCTAATCTCAAGCATTGGATTGGAGGATGTGCACGGAACTGACAAGAGATCAGCTTTTAGAAATGTTGATAATGCCACAGACAATTGTTAGCACCCAACTTGAAGCCCATCAATTAAGCTGAAACCGTACTACTACACGAAAAGCAGCAGTACATACTACATCAATCATATTTTTCCAAAGCATACACCAAAAATGTCACTCCATTTAAACCCAAAGGACATGTTGGGGGACAGAATTTGGACTCTAAAGTTTCATGTTGCTTGTTGATAAAACACTTAAAGTACTCTCTCAAGGCCCATTCATCTTTCTGGGACCCTCACGTTTCCTTCTCATCACTTCCTGAGAAGGAAGCTTTTCGTGCATCTCTCCCTGCTTCTACACTTGCTTCTCCCCATCAAAGAAGCTCCATCTTTTCCCCCTCAATGCCTCCTCTGGCATATTCAGCTCATCTCTTTTGCCTTTCATCTACCTCTCTGCTTGTTCCCACACTCCATCTCCTCTGCATTGCAGACTTTCTTCCCTTACAGAGCTGGTTATAGAAAAGCAGATGCACAGCTATGATGTACTTGCTTTCCTTTAATCACGACTGCTTCATTCCTCCCAATTCCTCATTAGATAAAGTGGGTCACATGTCCCACCAGAATAACACACTCATAAACATACATGCAGACATATACACAAGCCACCAAGCAACCATTCACATTTAAATTCTCTTCATCACTATGTTGTCTGCACCATACACCGAATTACAGGCATCCGCTACATGAAACTCACAGCACAGAATACATTGGCAGTTCAGTCGTGACACTTTAAACTTGCAGTTACATGCATACCTCATGCCTCCTTGACATGGATTGATGAGGCTGGATGAGGAGGAGGAGGTGGAGGGGAGGTAGGACATTATTCCCTTGAGTCAAGTGCTCTCTTAGCAACCAGCCAGCCATCAGATTCACAACACAATCACGTAACCACAAAAGACAGAGAAATATTCCTACACAGGTCTGAGTCTACGCAATGGCACATGTGTCCTACACATGTGCAACAATGTCCTAAACAGCACTAAAACAAGATATACGCACAAGTAACAACAACAAATTCGGCATGAATGTTAAATTAAATGAATGCAAAGTGTCATGTAGCTCTGAGAACTACCTGGTAAGAACAGTTTTCCTGGTGGACCATCCTTCACAGCATCCTAGAGCGGAGCGGGCTGAGCTGGGGGAACAGGCGCGGGACTGGGATAAGATTCCCAGCCCTGCAGTGGTATTCCAGCGGAGAGGAGAGGAGGGATCTCACCCAGCCCTCGATCCAAACTAAAAGAATCAAAATTCTCCCGCTTCTCTCTCCTTGCAGTTCAGTCTTCACCCTCTGCCTCTGTCTATGTCTATTTTTTGATTGTTTTCTGGTCTGTCTGTCTGTTAAGAGAGAAGGGCAGGGTTTGATCGCTGCTTCCCCAAAGCCGAAAGAGGGAGGGGAGTGAGAGACTGGAGGAGGGGTGTGAGAGAGAGAGAAAAAGAGGGAGGGAGGGGAGCAGTGAAAAGCAGAATACACTCCCGGTCGCCTTTCTCTGTCTGGTTCGGACTGAAAAGGGGGAGGAGCTGCTGGGCCGAGTGTATGCAGAGTTGGCCAGTGGGGAGAGGGGATGGTGGAAAAGGGAGGAAGGGTGAGGTTGGTGTGGGTCAGGGTCGGAATGTCATTCTGCTGTTTCATATGGAGTCATGCCAGACAAAGAGACAGAGAGACAGAGAGAAGGACAGAGCAGTGACTTTCTTCTTTAACCTTTATCTGAATCCCTGTCTGTGTTGCATGAATACTCAACAAAGATGCTGCAAAACTTTAGCACATAAAAAAGTATCCGAAAATGCCAAGTACCAAAAACTGGCATTGAACATCCGGTCAGATTTGTAATCTTCCATTTATCATTTGATCAGAAAGTTACTGATTTTAACCAACATTGAATTTAAAGTATCAAGTCATCTTTGCCTCACTGTGTAAAAGTATACGTAGTGTGTGGGCATTGCATGACATTTACATCTTCCCCTCATTCTCTGTTTGTCTCTTTGTAGGATTATAATCCCACAGAGGCAGATGGCCGGTCTGTAATCCACATGCAGGCCAACCTACTCAGATAATCTCTCCCTTCTCCATCTCTTCATCCGTTCCTCTATCCTGACCTCTATCCATTACTGTTATAAATCCAGCTCTTTGTTTTCTGCTTTGCCATAGTTTTTGATCTGACTGAGATGTAAACATGTGTCCTGCTTCCCGACATTTTTGCATTGGGGCATCAGATTATTTAGCAATTTACTGATTAAACATTTAGTCAAGTCAATTATATTTATATAAAAATTACAAATCACACATTTTCCTCAAAGAACATATGACACCCTCTATCCTTAGACTATTGGTTAAAAGTAAAACTCCCAAAAAACCTTTAACAGGGGAAAAAATATAAAGTCTATAAAATGTCAGAAAACAGTCGAAACTGTCTATCTCAATTACCCATAGATTCTTGTTTTGACCTGTAAGCAGCCTGAAGTATTATATTAATATAACATTTACAATAAAATAAAACAAAACACAGAAAATCAGCAAACCATCACATTTAAGAAGTTGGAATCTATTTTTTAAATTTTTTATATATACTTAAATCACTTATCACTTATTATTTGACTAATTGGTTAATCAACTAGTAATTTCAACACAAATCCAGTTACAGTTACTTTATAGTTGGTTTGGTTTTATCCAGAACTGTAAGTGCTGCGTTTATGTTCATCCACTGTCAACTCTCCCATTAAAGCAGAGGAACAGCTTTGCACCAGAATGTGGCATCCTGATGCAATTAAATCATACATCTGTTTCAGCTTTCATTTTTGTCTTTTTTTGGCAGCTGGTAGGAAGCTACACACACCTCCTGTTATCTCATCCCTCCTCCCGGGCCAGATCTCTCTATCCGATATTGATCTCTGTTGGGTGACGGTGCCCCCCCTCCGGTAAGACCACTCGTGGGTTTAATGACCTGGAAGTGGATCGATGAGCTCCCTGCTCTGATCTCCTGGCACAAGTCTGCTGCACATCACTGGCTCTGGTTTGGCCTTGTGTGCGCTGCCCAGCTGGGGCAGACTGGAACAGTGCCCATCGTGTCACACTAACCTTGGATATAATTATCTGTGTATGACATTGAACTGTGATAAACCTGTTTTTCTTGCGGTAGAAGCTACCAACTGGGCCTCGTAAAAGCACTCATAAGCTTATGCTGAGTTTATAGGCATACAGTAAGTAGGGGGAAAACAGTAAAGCCAAGCGAGAAATGGCAGAGAGATTAAAAAGTGGCAGGTGATATATATATCATCCAATGCAGTGTTTATGTTGCTGTGTTTCTGCTGGATATGTTAAGTTAGGTGTTTGCTAATACATTAGCCAATAGAACTTGATCAATTGATTTAGTAAAATATGGGTTGTTGCTTTGGTGTCTACTTTCTGCCCTGTTGCGCTCGACAATCGCTGGATAATAACTGATGACTTGTAGTGGACATTTTTGTTGGAGTACGCCGCACAATCACCCTGCTGATCCCAAGAACAATACCTTAATATGGAGACTCTTGAATTTGGCAGCAAGTACAGACTCAAGCTGAGTTTATCTTAAGGTGTTTGCTTCAAATGAAGTGCTTGTCGGATCATCCAGCAGCGCCTGAAACCCGACAACCTGACAAGCGCGCCGACTACACGCAGCGATTGGTCCGGTGTCCAGAGGCGAGAAAGTCAGCAGGGTTTGAACTTCGCTCTCTCGCAAGCTCTCCTTTTTCATTCACCCCACAACTGCTGTACCAAATTTACTTTCCGTCCGTAGAAACCATGAAAGCCTTTGAGGAGAGATTTTCCATAAGTGTGTGCAGTTATGTCCATTTGTGTGATTCATCGCATCTCGCCACTCTCTATAATGGCAGGCTTTTCACTCCACTTTCGAGTGGGGCCTTTGGGAGCAGGTAAAAACACATTTTCCCTTTAGACGTGTCAGATGACACTTTGTGTAAAGTAGTTTGTTTTACGCATACCCCAGCCTTTAGTGGGTCTATAGGCTTAAAGAGTGAACGACATCAAAATGAAATCCAATTCCCGGTAGCAGTGAGTCAGTGATGTCATTTACTGGCTCCAGCTTTAAGATCTTTGCAGCTTCAGATGCCTTAAAGCCTGATGCTTCTCCCTTTTGAATACAAATGCATAGTACTGATTACTCTTTCTGGTGCACTAGGGCAAGTGCACACATACACAGGAGAAAAAAACTTTGATGTCCAACATCTGTGAGCCATGCTTTGATACAAGAAGCCACAGCAACCCCCTTTCTCTCCTCTATCACCATGGCAGCAGTCACTCTGAAGATACCCCCCCCGCTGACCTTCACATGGTTGTCAAGGTTACAATCTGAGTCATAGCACAGGTGGAGACCGAGACAGCACCTCCTTATCCACATGAGAAAAGAAAATATCTGACACTACCCACACTGTATAGTGTGTAGCTCCACCTTATATAGCAAAATAATAAGCTCCAAAAAACAGACACAGCAAACAAACTCCAACAACTGAGGTTATGTAAGTGGCCTAAATCAGCACAAAGAACATTCAGAACAAAGATTTTTAACTGGAGACAGGAGGAGACAACAGGCAGGCACGCAGGCAGGCTGCAGTTTTGCCTCCCACACTCTGGCCACATTATGAGATGTCCGTCTGGGTAGTGTAAATCTATGATTCTGCAAATAGTTCCTGTCTGCTAAAATATAGCTGTATGCTGATTCTAATGCCCAACTTTAACAGCAGTATGTAATTTATGCCTGCACAGAGCGGGAGAAACTGCTCTTATGTGTGTCACTCTCGCTGTGAGGGTGTGTTGTAGTGTACACTGAGCGCTGGAGCAGCTCGTCTCATCCCCGCACATCAAGACACCACTCATGTGGGGCTCTGTGTATTTAACTCTGTGCTATGTGGGCACATTCTTAGATGCAAACAGAAATAACAAACACCTAATCATAAGTCGCTGATAACAGAGCGAATGACATGGTGGTTCACTCTACTGTACTCTAATAGTGGGAGCTGGAAATGATACTGTAGGTGGTGAATAGTGCCCCGTGACAGCTCATGGAAAAAACAGGATTCTCAGTCGTGCTGCGACGCCTCCTCCCTTTCTCTGACAAACAGCTTGCCCTCTCTCTCTTTTTTAGCCTCCTTGCCATCCACCCCTCCTTCCTCTCTCTCTGGCCTTTCAGTGTAGCTACATTTTCGCCACTTTTCTCCATCTTCCTCCTCCTTCCCTCTCTTTCTCTTTCTCCTCCTCTGCCTCTCTCTCTCCTTCTCAGCAGGAAGAGGGGGGCACAGATGCTTTTAGCGAGCTGACATTTTGTGCCAGTGTAAAAACACTGCATAGCAAAGCAGGTTGGCTCAGTGTGAGGGCCAGATTCTGGCGGTAATGAGCTCGCTCTGACAGGGAGGAACTGATGTGGAAGGCCAGGGAGTGCATGTGGGTGTATGTGTATGTGTGTATGTGTGTGTGTGTGTGCTCAGTCTTATGATCAGCCACCAGAGGTTGCTCTAATGAGGACTGTCTGCAGTTGGTGGTGGAAAGACTGAGCATGCTGTGACCACCAGACTGTAGTAATATTTGTTTCACATTTTTAAATGCGTCAACAAATTTGTATACCAACCGAGTAAATGTCTAACTGACCACCAATTACACTTGTGCAGTGACAAAGTCCATTAAGAAGCAGGAGTTGTGAGTCACAGTGAATAATAAGCAGCTGAGACTAGATTTTTTTTTATGCTTATGAAATCACAAACATGTGGAAAGAACTGACTTTAGTCTAAAGCTGAAACAATTACTTGACAGTTCAGAAATTAGTCCACTAATCAATTATTATTCATTTTTCATTCTCTGATTCCAGCTCTCTATATGTCATTGTAAACTGAATATCTTTGGGCTTTGACCTGGACAAAACAAAATATTGTGATTGTGGACATTTTATGGACCAAAACGATTGATTAATGAAGAAAATAACTGGCAGACCAATTGATGATTTAAAAAAAAAACTGCAGCCATATGTTAATAATTTAGTCAATTGCCAGAACAATAATCAGCATGGCTCTGGTATGTATGGTATATTTACTAGTACTTTATTAACAACGCATTATGATCTTCTATAGTTGTGTCTAACAACTCTGTGCTCTATGGCTGATGTGTTGGGTGCATGACATTATCATTTTACTAACTCAACATTATGATTGTCTCTGCATGTATAGTCAGTATTGCTTGACTGTGTTTGTTGCTTCATGTTGCTCACATGGCTGCATATACTGAATCACGGATATTTTTGTTGTACTAATGTTTTGCTGTTGTTGCATGTTGTTGCTCTACATGGCGTTGTCTCTATGACGTGTTGTTGTCTTTATGACGTCTTGTTGTCTTCTGTATGTAAATGTCAACCATCACCTTGTTGGTTTCAAAACATCTTGCCAAACGATTGTGGTTTAAAATCACATTTACAGAAATGTTGATTAATGTGGGTTGTCCTTATAAATAAAGGAAATGAACTTATCTTGTTTATGTCATTTTACAAGCAAAAACATTGCTAATGTCAAACATTGCAGAGTTCCACCCTCTCAAATGTGATGATTTGCTGCCTGTTGGTCTTACGTGATAGTTGATTGAATATTTCGGGGTTTTTGACTGTTGGGACAAAACAAGCAACATGAAGATCTCAGGCTTCAAGAAATTGAAACATTTTTCACTATTTTCAGACATTTTACAGACGAAGCAATTAACCGATCAAGAAAATAATCATTAGCTGCAGCCCTACTTTCTGACGGAGTGATTATTCTTGTGTTTTGGGTACGTGAGGAGATAAAAGTGCTCTGTGCTCTGTTCTCTACAGCAACAGATGAAGCTCTCTGCATGACCTGGCACAAAGTCTCTCTCTTTCTCTCTGTGTCTCACACACACACACACACACACACACACAGTCACATGAACAGGCTAACAGCTTAGATAACAGCGTCAGAAACCTGGAAGCAAAAAATACCCTTGTTTTATTGGGGTCTGTGTGGGTGTGTAGACTTGATTTAAACACGTCTTGTATTTTTAGCTCGATATAAACAGACCAAGTTCACAACCCACGTCTCTAGCTCTCATACATACACACACACCCAAACACACACACACACACACACACACACACACACACACACACTCTATAATTAGGAGCAGAGAAGACCAGTGTTTCATGTTTCAGCTCCACCCAAATGAGCACACATGTCCACGCAAGCACACAAAAACACACACACACACACACACACACACACTCAGCCCAAACACAGGCCACTGTGTGTGTGTCTGACTCAACCATTTATTCCACCGACAAGAGACAGGAGAGGTGATGGATAGGAGTTTAAATCCTTCACTGCTTGGAAAACATAAACCCACTTTCTCAATTTCCAGCTCTCACTCTCTTTTTGTTGTTGCCTTCTTGCAATAAACCTTGTTTTTTTTTTTTTATCTCCTTCGGCCCCGCTCTTACTTATAAAGCCGGCCTGTGTGCGAGTGTGTGTTTGTGTGTGTGTGTGTGTGTATTCGGCTCTGTAGTGATTGTGCAGTATGAGGACTGACACAAAGTTATAACATTAGAGGCCGTCTCCTCACTGCTACATAAATCCCCATTTCCTCCACAGCACGCTCTGCCACTCACAGCCTGCGCCCCCTCTTTGATAGTTTTCATAGGGTGGAGAGGGGGAGCCTGGCGGAGTGGGGGGCAGGAGTGGATGGTCTCCTGCTGTATTTTGGCTGTGTGAGAACATTAGGCTATAATGCTTCCTGACAGCTGGAGGAAGAGGACAATTAGCAGGGAACAGGAGTGGGAACGGTAGTGAACGACAGGGGATGTCTGGAAGAAAGGAAGAAGAAAAGAAAAGAAGAGGAAGGTAGAGATTTACCACTGTGTAGTAAAATGCGTTTGAGACTTGGTATGAGCCTAAGCTGGTAGGATATTACACATGCTGAAGAGGGGTTTGACTCTCAGACCTCGGTGAATCATGGTAGAATGAATCAGAGGAAGGGTGTGTGTTTGGGACTCTTTGTGTATCAATCAAGATGATCAACCACACAAACAGTGGTGGAATGTGTAGCTGTAGGCTACGCCTTGCCACCTAAAACATTGTCATTTTATCTCTGATCATAGCAGCATCTCTATCTGATTCACCCACAATGCAACTGGCTTTCCTTTGGGTACATGACTCTGGACCATTAATCACACCAGCGTAGGTGAAATCCTCAGTAACCTTCCACCTCAAGTGAACAAACAGGAAGCTTGTCTGTTTTCGTCAGTCTACACCTATAGCCTCATTATTACTCATCAATATAAACAGGTTTGCATGTTTTGTGTTTGTTTACCTGCGCAGACGAGGAGAGATTATCAGAGCAGCTGATTAAACTGTACCTTGACTCCAGATAAGAGCAGTTTAGACAGTACCACTCCTGTCTTGAACTTAATAACCCGTGGTATTCTGTTGGGTGTTTGTGTTTCCCTGGTTACGGTTTGTATATAGAGTTTAAGAGAAGAGTGTTTTGACAAGACCCACTAGGCAGCTGGTCAATCTAAAGAGCAAAAGTTCAAGTGCAGTGTGTGTGCAGTGTGTGTGCAGAAACCCCTCAGGACAAAACATGGTATTGAAGACCACCTGACTTGTCAAACTGACTTCACTTTTCAACCACAGTTGAAGGCCATGTGGTCAATGCTGGGCTCCTCTGTGATACATACTAGATACTATATATCTTTGCTACCTAACACACCAAGCCGACAGCTGATGGCGCGTGCTGAATCGCCAGTGGTGAGAGAGCTAACTGAATCTGATTTTACCCATTTAAGGTAGTTTGTTCTAATGTTTTGCTTCTGCCTTCTCTTTTCATCTTTCACAAGACCATAGGCTGATGGGGCCAGTGCAAAGCCAAAGCTTCTGTTAAAATGTGCTTGAGATGACATGAGGTATCCAGAGGCAACACAAAGATTTGGTTGGATCAGTTGGGTTTTGTTGCGGCTAGTTCTTTGAGCTTGGCTTGGTGTGTCACAAACTTTCTCTGCACCTCAAGGTTCATTCAACATTCAAAACAGGTGGATAGTGCAAGGTTTTGCTTATTTAAAACAAGATTCAAATACACGTGCACTGAATATTTCACGATACTCTTTCTTTGCCAGAAAGGAAAAAGAAAATAAGAGGGCTACCAAGTAGCAGCCCACATATGGTCAGAGTCCTGCCAGCATGAACCTGCTCTTTGTTAAAGGGTCACACAGACCATAGTTCTGAGGAAATTGAGATGCATGGACGGATGTACAGCTGGCTCTACTTTATGTTCCATTCTCCACATATTTAACTTTTCTGTTACATACAAACTCAAAAGACAACATGTCACAGCAGAGGAATGTAGTGCCTGGGGCTATAATTACATTTGGAGGTTTTATCTAACTTCAGAAAGTTCAGAGACCAAACTTTCTGAAGCTTTGTCTCTGTTTGACTACTGCCACATCACATGTGTTTGTTGAAAGGGGTCTGACACACCGCACAGAAAGCACACTTCTGCAAATTGTACAAGAGGTCAAATTCTGCTTTACCTGAGTTAAGTGCCCGACTTGCTGTGAGGAATCCAAGGTTAAGCTGAGATGAAAAATACTCCACTGATAAAAAGAGAAAAGGGGGAAAAAAACATCTACCAACACTGGCAGACTGTCAGGGTACCATGAGAAGAAAAAGATATCCTTTGATTTAGTGAGGTGAGTGTGTGCATGTGTGTGTGTGTGGACTAACAGAAAACTGCTCGACTCTAAAGCAGAGGCGGTGCAGTCAGTGTGTGTGAGGAGAGTGTGTGTATGTGTGTGTGCAGAGGGCCGGGCGTGTTTGAGCTGGTACCGGCACAGACATGCACTCGCAGACAGGAGGAACAGTGGTTAAGCCTAGGGGGCTGAACCAGACACCAGAGCCTCAGAGGGCGCTCTCCACACCTGAAAAAAGCCCTGCCCCCCCATCTCTGAAGCCCCCTCCCACTTCCTACAAATACATACGTCGCCTATCTACTCCTCCAACTTTCCACCCCTTTTGGCTCCCTCAAACAATAACTCTCTCAATAACTTCTCTCATCTCCCTCCTCCTCCACAGATTCTTTTTGATCCCACCTATCACTCTCTACCGCAAAAGTTCTGCTACTCTCTAAATTCAGACTTCCACAGGCAGGACCAAACTCTAATAAAAGTAGTACGACTACTTTACACACACATTGTTTGTGTCTATTTATATCCACTACAACTGCACTCACTTCTCAAACCCTACAATTTCCTCCCTCTCCTTCCCTCGCCCTCTCTCTATCTGCGTAGCACAGTCTGAGTACTGGGTGAAGGTAGTAGTTAGGTTGTTAGTGGAGGGTGCCGAGCACAATTTCAACTGCTGAACTTGTACATAATCACAGAGCACAGAGTGGGGAGAGAGACACAGAGAAACCTCTCTCTGCCATTGCTCTTTTCTCTAACCTCTCTCTGCTTCTTTCTCCTCCTTTTATTTTCTACAGCCCTTGAGTGCTTTTCTGGGGCAGAGCGCTACACACTTCTACAATTCGGTTTGGCTCTTGGCCTTTTTCCTGTTTATATGATACGGTGTGCTTGAGCAGAACTTTCCCATTAAGTAGATGTTCATTGACCGGTTACTTCCTGGTTGCAGCAGGAAACAGACAAAGGTAAATCATCACATCTGCCATAACAGCACAGAGATTATACATTTAGAAGTTGTCCAACTTTTTATAAGGCAGATGGATTAAAGATGAATCTCACATGTAACATAAATGACGTGGTAACTTTGTTATATGCCATTTGTAATTACATTCATTGCATAATTATGTGTTGCATTTACATAAAGTTGGGACACTCAAAAAAAGATGGTCGATGCGACATAGGCTGGCATATCCTTACGTTTATGCCCTAGTGTGAGTCAAGCTCCAGGATCCTACACGTCCCATAATGCAACTTGATGCAGTCTTTTCATTAGACCTTTCCAAAGTCCAAGCATCCAGATTTTTACACAGGTTTTTGGTTAAAAATGTGCTTGATATGAAACTATGAACTCACGTGGGCAGCAAGATGTTGCATGATTAGGAGCAGTTCAGCAGATGTATGTGTGTATGTGTCAAAGAGAGAGAGAGAGAGCCCTTCTCTACACTTTTACAGTAGGAGTGGAGCTGCAGGTCTCAGCGCAGTCCCTACCTTTCTAACCACAGTTTGCCCATGGGGTGTTTTTTAAATTGTGTGAGTAAGTCTGGGTGTGTGCACTCTGAGATTATAAAAGAAATAGCCTGTAGGCAGGGATTTAATACTTTTCCAGTATGCACCTTAGACAACACACGGGTAAATTTCTGAGTACGGATAGCCACACATGTAGCCTGACCCCATCTCTGCCTTTTTCAACTCAAGACCGACTCGGAAGAATAATATTATTATTTACCTTTCAGGGGTGTGGAGCTAAATGGAGGGCTAGGGGTAGTGTTACCCCTGGTGTACTTGAGGTCCCTCTGGGCCCCTCTCTGCCACGCGACTCCAGAGTTCATTAGAAACAAATTACAAACAGGTCAGCACGCCCCTCGTCCTCATGAATCCTCATGACCCCACTCCCACAGCCTGCAGGCAGATGCTGAGATTACAGCAGCCAGACACCACACCCTGTCTAAACACACCTGCAGCAACATGACTGGTTCATTAATACAAAAATGAAACAACATAAGAGGATAAGTGAAGGCACAGAGCAGTGTCATCGCCAGAGTGTAGACCTACAGCACAAAGACATATCAAGAAATCAGTGCAACTCTACTAGATGTGTGTTTAAAACAACACAGGAAATAGTCTGGCACATAACACCCTGTAACACTGGAACTTGTTGTGTTTACATGGTTTTTGTGTGGATTAAACAAACATGATATAAAGTGGTAATGCAAAAGGGACTGTTGCCATGGAGATGTGGACAGGGACAACCAGTATGCAGGAACAGGTCTCAATGCTGGTGACTGGTTGTGTGTCTGGTTTACAGCTAATTTTACCTGATTCATAGCTAAGAAAGTTCTTATATATAAGCATGTGTATGTATTGTACCATAGCTACTGCATCTGAATGGAGACCAGCTAAACCAGTCTCTAGGCACTTACAGCGACCACTACAGATTATTGGCTTTGAGCCTCACTGTGTCTCTCTGAAAGCACAGATGCTTTTGAAGCTCCACTGAAGCATGAATGTCTCTGTCCCTCTGGACCCCATCAACATCCCAGACAGACAGACCCCTCCATACATGAACACACGCATCATCTCGCTGGTGGGTCCCGCCTGAGTGGATGTCTAAATATTTAACAGCATTTTAAAAGCACCGGCCCCAGTTTCCTCCAGGGTGTCTGCTAAATCCTGCAAATTTAAGAATTAAGAAACTCAGATGCCCCCTGACAAAGAAAGACACTGGGTATGTCTTAAGGGAATGTCTCCATTCCTAAACTAACACTTGACTGCTTTTGTGCTCTTGTTAGCAGGTTAGCAGAGGGTCAATACTAGCATCGTCCTCTTTTACCACATGTGGAAGCTAAGAGATAGGATTTAAGAGATGAGAAGCTCAGTAATGGATTGTCTTGCTATGATCCATATGATGGGCATTCCTCTACAGAAGTAGCAACAGCTCTTAAATAATTTTAAGAGTGGGATTGTCCAGGATATGAGCTTGTGTCCCCCATCTTCTCTGGTATATCTCCTCTGCTCCCTGCTCAAGTGGGATTACGCGGCTAATTCCAATTCCTTATCTACACAGCGCCATCAATATATGAGGCCTGGTTTTTCTGAAGGTTTTTTTCCCGTGCAATAGGAGAGACAGTTGGAAGCTGTGGCACTTCAGCACCACGCTATCTCTATCTACCACACCAGGCATACTCTACAGTACCTTCATGTACTGAGACACCAGCAGAGTCCCAGATTGACTTTATGGTGCGTGTGCATGTGTGTGAAAGTGTGCGTCCACAAGAGATTTTCTTCCACCCAGGTCAATTATATCACAGTCCGCTGCCTATGGAGAGAGAGAGAGGGCGAGAGAGCAGACTTTCCCCAGACTACAGCGAATCAGGAGGTGACCTTCTCGTTTAAGACAGACAGCAGGTAATGAACATTGACACAAACACACGAGCCACGTGGCCCCCGAACTGCTTGGTCCTAAAGATACCATCATCCTCCTGTCCTTTCCTCCCTCCTTCCTTCCTCTCATCCCCCACTTCTCCCGCTGCATTCCTGACATGCCTCAGGGAGACACAGGGGGCCCCCAGGACAGACAAACAAAGACACACAACACACTCTCACAATGGCACCGGCTGCAACCATTGTCTGTGTGCACTGAGGAAAAATGTCTTGGTGCTTACATACCAAAAGAGAACACCAATCCCCCTTTTTACATTTTCAAACACACATTTGCCCTTGCTTAGTTTTACTCAGTGACATAAGAGGTAAGTGTCTGCACTGAAACTGTGGCTGCTGTAAACAGTGTTCTCCTTCTCCTCCCTAAACATATTTAAAGCTACACCCTTTTGGACCCAGAGACTAACAATAAACCATAAAACTCTGGCTGGGACAGTGATGTCATGAGACTGTAAATTAATCATAACAGCCCTTAGTGCTGGAGCTGCTGGTGTGGCATGAAATGCCTGCAGCAGCTCTCTGCAGAACATCAATGCAACACTGACCTCTTCTGGTAGAAACACCACATGGCCACAACAAAGGACATCCAGATTTTTTAAATGAGGTTAAACAGAAACAAGACTGTATTGACAGGCAAAAAAAATCTTTGCTGTAGAAGTTATCTGTCCAAAGTCATCGAATAATAACAATTATTTTCTAGGATAGCTAATACAAAAACTAAACTAATACAAATGTGACATACCTACATTTCTGACTCCAGTTTGCTTGCGCTGTTGAACAGAGGTTCTCTGAATCAGTGTACTTATCTAGCCCGGACTTCCATGATTGTCAGGTTAATAGCTGGGCCACATGGCTTAGCGCTACATTAGTCGACTAATCCCTCTTCCTTACTCCAGCTAACCTAACCTCATGTTTCCAGGGTGCATCTGACACGGATAACTGCTGGATTACAGATGCCCAGCATAGCGTGGGAAAACTAAGAAACGTTATGTGTGAGATAACCTTTGACACGAATAAGCAGAAAAGCTCAAAATCTTAAAAAAAAAACAAAAGAAAAACACCACAGGAACATACAGAAACAACACGTAAAATCCTTAGACACTTACTGAGGTGTAGTTAATCTTGCCCATGTTGTGGTTCTGGTTATGGTTGAGGTTCTGGTTCTCCTGCTCTCTGCACTGCAGCCCAGCCAGGTGTCTCTCCAGAGCTGCCCAGTCCATGGTGGGCAGAGGCTCCTCCTCTACACCCTCCTCCTCTCTGTATCCCCCCATCCGTCCCCCAGTCCCTCCACTGCCTCCTCCTCCTCCTCCTCCTCCTCCTCCTCCACCACCACCACCACCACCTCCGCCAGTGCTGCGGCTCCCCCTGCCTTGACTGGAGCTGCGGTGGCTGGGCTTGGGAGTCCCTGTGCCCCCCTGTGGTGTACCGGGGGAGTGGAGCTGGTTGCTCCTGGGCAAAATCAGATTGCCGTTCTGTTTCAGTTCGTTGGGGACGGCTGCGGCTGAGGTGGCAGTGCGTCCGCTGGGGGCCGGGAGGGGCGGGACCGTCTTCACATCCTGGAATTCTTCAGCGAGGCTGCGACTGTTCACTGTCTTCCTGTAGCCTTCGCCAAGGCCGTCAACCCCCACAACGCCTCCTCCGCCTTCCTCCTGACCAGGAGGCTGTGGAGAGGTGTAGTCCTCTCCATACTCGCTCTCCCACTCCTCTATCACCTTCTTCTTATACTCTTGGTAGTCCTCGTCCTCCTCATAGTCCTCTAAGGTGACCAGGTCCAGAGAAGGGGAGGATTTGTAGTCCTCCAAAGTGGCCAGGTCAAGAGAAGGGGAGCAAGGCGTAACCTTGTTGGAGTTGGACTCTGAGCTGGAGCGACTGGATACATCACTCCCCAGGTCCATGCCATCCTCCCGGTAATCCTGCAATGACAAAGGAACAGAGAAAAAGAGTGAGACTGAGGAACACATGTGTAGAAAGAACAAGAGCTGTAAGAAAAGGGAGGGAAGAAGAAGCGGAAAATTAAAAGAGAATTTAGGGAAGTGTGTAGACTTAGATTAGCCACTCCAGTGTTGTGGTGTGAGACCGGCAACCACAAAGCACTTCCTGTCCCGCAGGAACTTCCTTTCTGCACAGAATGTTGCAGTCACTGTCTCTCTCGGACTTGTTGTCTCGCCTTCTGCTCTACAACTGTACTGCTCCAAAGCCTCCCAGTCTTACTAAACTATGCTAACTGATTATACATTCTTCTGTACTGGTGAATGTGTATGTGTGTGTGGGCTTGTGCAACACTTGACACACACACAGCGAAGGCCGTGTGGCTGGATGTGTCAGAATAATATCCCACCACCCACTGCTACATCTGCACAGCACCACAGGGACAAAACAGGGTGTTATGAGGGGCGAGAGTGAGTGACACTGACATGTCAATACACAACACGCCAAACTGTGACACAGACAGATGAGTCCAGAGTTGCTGTCTAACCTTGACTGTGTTGCTCCCGCAGAGCCCCAATCGCCGCCTGACTGATTAGTTCACAGCTAATGAAAACGTCTGCGTTGTTTACAACCCTCCACACCTCTCCACCTGACCTGAGCCTCCTCTTGCGGAGATATCAGTCTTTCCTGCCCAGGAGCGCATTATCACAGTGCCTCACACCAGTTTTAAAAGTTAATGAAAAGCAAGGAGGAGCAAAATTTCTCTCAGGGCAAAGAGAAATTAACGACACATTCGTGATCCACAGTATGAGTTGTTCTGGAAAAGGAATTAATTATGAAGATTGCTTATTACTGGTTCAGACCATGAGGACTTACAGTAGCTTTGCCTCTTACACAAAGAGGGAGAAACTGCAACACATACAGTATTATTCTAATGATAATAAGCTTTCTTGAGATATGGCTGCTAGACCACACCTGTGCAGACTCTGGCTGTTGACGTCAAAGGACAATGCAGAAAATATCTATGTTTGGCTAAGCAATATGACTCAGCATCTTGGAGACTAGATACACAAATTGCTGATGCGATGTAGAGACATAAGCCACTTCATGCTGAGGAACTTGCATTTCTCCATGAAATGCTAAAGAGAATAGAAGTTGAGCGGCTGCAGGGATGAATGGGGACACACAAGCCATATTTTGCCTTGACATGATGACATGAGATAGTTAAAATAATGTTATTGAAAAAAAGCTTTGGTAACTGCCACAGCTGTGTTTGGACCTCCAGGGGAGTGTTTTCATTTCAGTATCATTTTACTCACTCATGAAATTGACCGGTGCCAGCATGTATGATCACTGTTTTGCTTGTTTCACCTCCGTCTAGACAGTAATAACATGTAAAACCCTCATATTCAGTTGCTCGAGATCATTTTCAACAACCGGTGGGTTCTTGACATGAAACACTCCCGGAGCCCCTGTGGGTTTACAACTGAAGGGGGAGGACTTAAGGGCGCACAACATTACCAGCCTACTTATGGCCTAATACTCAGAAATCGCTTAGATCCGGTATTTTACAGCAAAATGACCCCGGTCACGATTATGCGAATTTGTCATTTTTATCTTACAATATATGCATCAGTGTGTCGGCAGGCTACAGCGGAGAGAACAACCTTACCGACGTGCTCATCAAACGCGCTGGATCACGGCGCGGTCACCAGTCCCTGCGGTGTGTGAACCGGCCTGTCATCTTGGCTTTGTCACCCTTTAGGTGCGATTAAAAAGGAAGAAAAAAACCCCGGATTCAGGAACCGGGTGGGTTTCCCCTCTCCAAAGTAGGAAGACTAGCTAAGTAGAAGC